>NC_056725.1:1288692645-1288890387 GCF_019279795.1 Protopterus annectens
TTTGGTTTCAATGTTAAAATGTAGACTGGTGTGTCATCTGGTCATGTGAAAATATAATTTTTAGGTTCATAGGTTCATACTAGGCTATCTGCCCAAGGGCATTTATAAGCCTAGCCCATAGTTTTGTGGCTTTCGCCACCCCTTTAGTTTGAATAAAACTATGCCTATTATTTTGCTGTGCCTCTGTCAAGCAGTGACACTGAAGTAATCCCTGGGGTATATCTGCGATCTCCCATCCAATTGTCAAGATTCCTCTTGAACAAGGCCAGCGAGGTGCTCTGCCTCACATGTACCGGGATTTTGTTCCACAGCATAGGGAGTCTCTGGGTGATGAATCTGTCCCTCCAGCACGTTCTATTTATAACCATGTCAAGGTTTAAGTCTCCCGCCCTTGTGGTTCTGAGGGATCTAGATTTTTTGAGGTGAAGCATATTCATCAAATCTTGGTTTGACATGGCCTTATATGTCAGGCACAGGTCACCTCTGAGCAAGCGGTATGAGACTGAATAGAGCTGGAGTTTTTTCAGTCGGGCAGCATAAGACATATTTTTGAGACCCTTTATCCTTTTGGTGAGGAACTTTTGGGGCCTTTCAAGCTGCAGCAGGTGTCTGGTCAGATACATTCCGAATGGGGCATTGTACTCAATCATAGGTCTAATGAGTGATGAGTACAGGGGGATGATGACCTCCCTTGATCTAGATGTGAATCCCTTCATGATCAGGTGGGCAATATAGAAGGTTTTCCTAACTACTTTAGCAACATGAGTATCAAACGAAAGGCTACTGTCAACCTGGGTCCCCAGATCCCTGATGACTTCTTCTGTGCTCAGTGGATTGCCACCTATATGGTAGCTAGGGGTAACCTTATTTTTCCCGAAAGGTATGACTATGCATTTCTTGGCGTTTAACTTTAGGCCATGGCTCTGGCACCAGTTATCCATTTCTGTGAGGCCCTTATGAAGGATATCTGTGTCAGATGTGTTTTCGACTATGGCTCCCAGTTTGCAGTCATCTGCAAACTTTGTCAGCCATAACCCTCCTGTGTTTGCTTGTACTTCAGAAAAGTAGATGCCGAACAAGAGTGGACCCAGGACTGAGCCCTGTGGGACACCACTAGTGACAGGCTTTGAGTCTGACATGGCTCCAGCAACTCTGACCCTGTGGGTTCTGTCACTTAGCCAGTTTGCAACCCATCTTGTGATGTATGGGTTTACATTCAAGCTGATGAGTTTTTCGATGATACCTGAGTGGGGTATTGTGTCGAAGGCCTTTGCCAGGTCGAGGTAGGCTGTATCGACTGCCTTTCCCTCATCAATGGCCTTGGTGACTGTCTCGAAAAAGTCAACCAAGTTTAAGAGGCAGGATCTGCCTTTGACAAAGCCAGACTGGGTTGGATCCAAAGTCTGCAAGTTCCCTCTGTCTTTATTTATGAGTTCCATTATGATCCTCTCCATGACTTTGCAGATAAGGCTTGTCAAGCTAATGGGGCGGTAATTTCCAGGGTCGGTGGAGGCACCGCCCTTATGAAGTGGGACCACAGTCGCCGTCGCCACTCCTTGAGTGCGTATCATGAGGTGAGGCTAAGATTAAACAGCTGTCCTAATTGTGGGTTTAATTCCTCGTTGAGTTCGTGAAGCACACAGCCAGGGACACCATCCAGTCCCATGGATGCTGTGTTTTTTGCCTTAGTGAGAGCAGTTCTCACCTGGGCGTTGGAGATGTTTGGGGGGGCTACAATCCTTTGGTATAGATATCTCTCCTTTTGGGGGGGAGGGGGGGGGAGAAGTTTGCACTGAACCTGTCAGCCAGTATGTTGGCAATGTGTAAAGGTTCAGTAATTTTCACATCATTTTGAACTAATTCTGAGCATATCTTGGAGTTTCCTCCTAGGTTTCTAACATAGCTAAAGAAGGCCTTATGATTGTCTTTTGAGTCCTTGGCGATTTTTCTCTCAAAATTTGCCTTGGATGATTTTATGAGAGCTCTTAGTTTTTACTTATGATGATCAAAGGTGTCTTACCTTTCAAGGATTTTGCTCTATCTTGTAGTAGCTTCCTCCTTTTGTTGTAGAGCTTGTTTATGGCTGGGGTCCACCAGACTGGACGCTTGCCTTTGGTACAGAGAGTATTAGTTTTGTTTGGGATAGCCTGATCCATGCAGTCCTGTAGGTGCTGGTAGAAGGCATTTGTAAGTGATTCAGCGGTTTGAGTAATGTTTACCACTGGTTCAGGGGCCTTAAAGGAGACCACACTAGTTTTTAGAAGTGTGAAGTCGGCTTTTGAGAGGTTTTTCACTGTGGTCTTTTTTGTTTCAGGTGGGGGTGGGATGAGGACCTCCAGTGAGATTAGTTTATGATCTGATCTCATCAGTGAGGGGTACACTTCCAGTGTTGAACATTTTGATCCCATGTTCGTGATGATGAGATCAAGTATGTTTTCTCCTCTTGTGGGGACGGTGACTAGTTGTTCCATGGCATTTGAGTTTATGAACTCCAGGAATCTTTGGGTTAGAGTGTTTGGGCTTGAGTAGTGTTCCCAGTCTATATTAGGGTAGTTGAAGTCACCTAGTATGATGGTGTGTGGAGATACATTTATCCCCTCCAATGTTTTCAGGAAGGCCATATGAGGTTCCTGAGTTTGAGAGGGTGGCCTGTAACATGCTACAAATTGCAGAGCAGTCTTGCCTATGGTTAATTGCACCTGGATGGTCTCCGATGCATCGTGCATTGCCACCAACCTTGAGGTGTGGGTGTCCTTTATGAATATGGACACCCCCCCTCCTTTCTTGATGTTGTCCGGATTTTGGGGCCGGAACGCATGATATGAGGTGAAACCTGTTAGTGCTGGGGTGCTCTCAGGAGCCTTGAACCAGGTTTCTGTCACAGCACAGACATCGATGTTCTCCATATTGAGAAGGGCCTCGAGTGCGTGCATCTTGAGATTGAGACTTCTGGCGTTGAGCAGCATTACCCTTAGTTTTTTTTCTTTTTGGTGTTCTAGGGTGGTAGGCTTAGAATTTGAGCATTGCCTAAAAAAGGCACTATGGGGGTGGCAAGAGCCTTTGCCAATATCCGGAAGCCCAGGAGTGACAGGTGCAAGCCGTCCCTTGCGAAGCAGCGTGGCTTGTCCAGCATGTCATCCCAGGCAGACAGACATTGGATCCCCTTTGAATGACACCAGAATTTAAGCCAATTATTAAAGCCTTTGATATGGACCCTAAGTCTTGTTTCAAGGTGATTTCAGAGGAAACTAACTTTTCAGTAGGACAGTAGTGTAGCTAAGGGAGAGTGAATGGACAGCTCTCTCTCTCTCAGATGCAAAGTGCTGGGGGGGGCATGATCAGCCCAATCACTCCTTAATGCATACCAGCTTTTAAAAGCTGGTATTGCATTTGTGGTCAATCTTGACTTCTGTAGTGCTCCATGTGTGTGGTCTAAATTGCAATAACTGCTAACTACCTTCTAGCAAGCAGTTTGCTACAGCTTAAAAGTAAATACAAAAACAAAACAAAACAAAAAAAAGCTTTTTTTCTGAAACCTGAGTGCTGTAGCACTTCATGCAGTGTATAAATTATAGCAACTTGAGAACTGTAGCACTCCATGCAGGCTATAAACTGTAACAATTGCTTGCTACATTTGTTTAAAAGAAAAAAATGACTGTCTTTTTTTTTACTAAAATGAGAGGAAGGAAGTTCAGGGGCAGGGTGCAGAAACGAGACCTGATTGGATGGAGCAGTAGGCAGGGGGACGATTATCTGGCCACCTGGTTGGCGTGCCAGCAAAAGTGATTTTTTTTTTTGTTTTGCTCTTCACTTGATGAGTTGCATGTGTGTGTGGATTGGGTACTGTCTACAGGAAGCCAGCCAATTGGCATCCTGCAGTTTTGCAGAAGTCTTTGCTCTTCACTTGAAGAACTGAGGGGTGTGGGGTATTAGTTCATGGTACAAGCCAAAGGTGCTGGTTGAGCCAGTTATGCTTCTGAGTAGGGGCTATAAGGTGGGTAAGTGGGATAAATTCAGCACTAAAGTCTTCTATTAAAGTAATGGTTATATCCTTGGGACTGGAATGTGTTATACTATTAGCAGTTAAAAGTTTTACATTAATCTTTAATTTCCTGACATAATTAAAAAGATTTCTTGTTTTCTTTGGTATCTATTGCAGCTTTAAACTTGTACTCCACTTTACATTTTTTTGCTGGCATGGTTCATTGTGGTCTTCATACAGGGAGCTGGGGACTTTTTACAACTTTTTGTTATTTTATTTTCCTTCTTTTGTTATACAGCTTGTTAAGATGGGAATTGCACCAGAGAGGTTTATTCCTCAATTAACCATTATGGTGGTCATGTACTGACGTTTTTGCAGCTGCTTGGGTACAAGTGAAAATTGGAGGTGAGTGTGTTAGCCCTATCATTTGGGTCTGTTTGTGGGGTATAGTCAGCCAAGACAGTTTCATTTGGTAGAGAGGCAGTACTACTAAACCTAACAATGAAGATTACTGATTTGTGGTTAGATTTAACCAGGGATGTGGAGATGGTGGCTGTGGAACAAACAGGAGCTAGGTTCATAAGGACCAGATTAAGGAAATTAGAGCCTATAATGAGTAGTTTTACAATTTGCTCCAGGAGGTTGGTAATAACAAAGTATAGGAAATGCTGAGCATATCTATTTTTAGAGTTATGTTTGCCAGTGAGTGTTTGTGTAATTGAAATCCCCTAGAAAGAACATATTTGGTTTGATATTTGATCCCTCAATGGTATTAAGATAATTTTCAGAATGTTTGGCAGATATTGATGAGAATTTATAGTTAGCAATGAAATCAATAAAGTAGTAGTTAGATGTGTTAAGGGTAATTTGGATCTCTAGGAGTCTTAAGAGCTCCAGCTTAGGATATCTTTCTGATCTTAAAGCGACAGGTACAATTTAATAGAAACACTTTGTTTAAAACACATCATTCTATTTATGATGGATCATGTATAACACTGCTATAAATATATATACAACTATTCTCACATTTTTGAGTCACTTGTGTTCTTCCATTAAGTGAGAACACCATGCATACATATATAGGCATATATAAAACAGACAAGCCAGGATTTAGTGAACCACAGCTCATTGACATTTTTTTAATCATACCTTAACAAAAGTCAGTAATATACCTTAGCGTGGGTTCTTTTAGGTGAGCAAGTTCTCCACTTTACCCACTCCACCTTCAAAATGGGATTTAACATGGATCTAGCGAGGGGGGGGGGGGCAAGACCTCTACTGTTTTGCTGCTGACTTGGGTTTTGGTCAGGTGTTAGTGATGAGCAGTGGTTTGTTAAACCAAGGCTCAACATTTTTATCTGCTGTCATGTACAGAGATATATAGTCATTTTTCTTTTTTTCACTATATTTAGCATATTTTTTTTTTGTCTAAAAAATAAGTTTGCATACCTTGCATCCTCATAATTTATTTTGCTTAACTTAATTTATTTTTATTAGGAGAAATCCACCTTCAGTATTTGAGTTTATATATGCAAAAGCATTTTATTTATTTGCTACATTTATTTAGTCCATCTCAGAAAAAGTTTGTTTTCAGTAGAGGCTTGGGGAGAGAAGCTCCAACAGTTATATATGACACATGAACGAGGTTTGTTATACATATTTACATGTCAAGAGATAAATCAGTTAGAAAATCTGCAAAGGTAAACAAAGAAACATATATGTGCATTTATTTGTAATAACTAAAGTGAAGCACTCATGCAGTTGCACCCAGTATAAACATTAACAAAGACTCAGAAATAATTTATGTATGAATAATGGTTAGCATAACTCATTTCCCTAAACAAAATGATTAAACTCTCTTTGTTCTAAGAAAACATTATGATAATGAACCTAGTGGTTACTCTCATTGGCTGTTTCCATATTCCTCTACCTTTAGTAAACTACTATATTTTCTTTTTTCTTTTTTCTTTCCCGTTTCCCTTTGTCTTGGAATTCTAAACAACACCTACCCTTTGTGATACATATTTGTTAGCAAAATATTATGGCTGACCATAGATCTGTCTGCATGACATATATTAATTATGGACATGCCATAGCAAGGGAGAAGTTGCATGGTTTTACTGCTTCTTAACTGCTACTGAAACATGTGCCTCTGACAGGTGCCCAAAGACATACCTTATTCTGCACAAGTGCATTAGCAGTTACATACACCAGAACCAATGCAACAACATATCCAGGTTAAACTATTTTCTATTTTATCCTTTTCTTTTGTGAGATGTTAATCCAGTCTTGCATTGCCCTTGTGGCTCCCCTCATCATATCTTCAGTTTCCTACATTATTTTATTTTACTTTATTTTTGGTGGGGTCGTTGATGATCCATGATGTTTTAGAGACCCACCTATTGTTTATGGCTTGTCAATTCACTCCTCACTTAGTAATGGGAACTGAGCTGTGGAACCATGAGCTGTCACAATGAAGTGTGAGTGTGTGAGTGTGTGAGTGTGTGAGTGTGTGTCTGTGTGCTTGTCACTGTCATTCCTACAATCCATCCCCAATGTCTGGCATACTGTGATGTTAATTCAGCTCATGAGCACATGCTTGTATATGCTGTCGGCCCACTGGTGGTCCATTATTATTTGCCTACCTGCAGGCATTCTGGATGCATCTGGATGAATAAAAGACTGTGCATTGTAACAAAAAACATGTGAGCCAGGGCAAAGGCCAGGAGAAAGGAAATGTCTATAAAATATATGAATGCCAGGCAGAATGAATCAGAATGTATGATTTTTAACTTCTTCCTCTCATGTTTATCTACAGAGTGTGTTTTCACAAAATGTTGACACTTGCTTTGTCCATATGTGAAAGGCCAAGGAAATGTGTTGCTCCTCTAATAAACCAAACAGGGATAAAAGAGCAGTTTAAGACACAAGTGGGATTCAGATCAAGGAAAAAATGTGCTTGGACAAACCTTGGTGCTTGTTATGCTGAATATAATACCTTATTTATGGCATGTCTCCTTGGCTAAACACTGATGTCATGGGATCTGGGACTGTAGAAGGCAGAGGCAAAATGATTGTATGTTAAGGCAGCTGAAAAGAAATGCTGATACTTGGATCTGGGACTGTAGAAGGCAGAGGCAAAATGATTGTATGTTAAGGCAGCTGAAAAGAAATGCTGATACTTGTCTTTTGTGGAACTATCTGTGAGTACTAGATCTATATTTTAGGGACAGTCTTCTTGAACCACACTGGTCAGGGAACTTAGATATCTAGAATTTATGATTTCCTGTATGCAGTGAATCTATATTTATTTATTTTTAATTTTCCTTGCATGCTAGTATATGTGTGTATATATATATATATATATATATATATATATATATGTGTGTGTGTGTGTGTTACCCTAAATGTGCACTATTTTCTCTATGATTTAAGTACTTATTCATTATGTGTGTGTTTAAACACTGTTGTTTATCTGATAACAGGATAACTATTATTTACATCGTGAGGCAGCAAACTACACCTACAAGATTACTTTGGCCAACTGCCAAGGAAAGAGATATTATCTGGCTTTATGTAAGAGCAGACAGCTAACTGGAAGGCACTGTTTTTTTTTTCACAGTGGTATGCAGGAATATCAGGCCAGAAAGAAAGCTGTGGTGAATTGTAAAATTCTGCCAACCGTCTATATGTGTGTGTGCACTAGTGAAAATAATATTTTGTGTGAAAGGCTATTACCATGGCTGAAGGAGTGCTGGAAGGTATTGCTTCACAGAGAGAGTGGTGAGACTCTGTAAGTGAATAGTGTGCAGTTCAATTTGTTTATGGAGGCTGGAATTCAAACAATGGACAGGAGTGCATATTCCTGTTATTCTCTTGGAGCCAGGTTGTGCTTTATAAGCGAGTGGTGCCATCTCATCTTCCGCATTTGATGTCAGGTGTAACTTCTCGTTCAAATCTGGTACCAGTAGTTATAGCAGATCTCCACACCTTTGACTTAAAAAAGCAAACCAGTCATCAGCCATTTCATATTCCTAACCTGAAGGGCTCCTATCACTAGGACCTCTAAACCAAGCTAGATGAATGGCACATATAATGATACTTTGCAACTATGCCAGTGGATTGGCAGCCATGTGCTATTAATCTGCATTTTCAACAACTGAATATCCCATTCCAATTGAGGAATTAGAAGGGGTCTCTACAGCAAAACTACACCTTACCCTTTCCTACTGCTGGTTCTATATAGTTTTAATATAGACTTTTGATAGTGATTAGTCTTTTGCAAGATGTCTGCCATAATATTCCCCATATGTGTTGTTCTTTGTTGTTTGCTATAATGACACATTTCTACACAGTCTACCATATTTGATATTAATGCTTTGGATCCATTTTCATTTCAGCTTCTGTGTCTCTGAACATAGCTAAAAAGTTTCAGGATCTCACCTTATCCTTTATAACACGTTCATGGTATTATCTTTATTATTTAGCATTAAACCAAAGTAAAACATGAACCAAAACCAGGACCAGTAGATAAAAATCCAATAACAACCAAACACCAGACAGCCGGAACCAAAGTACTCCTTAATGGGAACAACATTAATCTACAGTTAAGTGCTTTCATCTTATCCAGACTTCTTCAGAACTGTGGAGAACCAAACTAAAAAGCAAGTTAAAACAGAGAGTCAACCCCCCCCCACACCCACCAGCATCAGCCAATAAAAGACAAACTTCAATTAATACCTTGAATAAGTGTAGCTAAAGCTTAAACAACAGTAGCTCTCCTTCTTAATTCACTAAAAACAGAAACACTGTCATTAAGTCCTGGAAAATTTGAGGCATCAAGTTTCAGTTGCCAACACATTTCTGTGCAGAAGGCATGTTCCCAGTCACCACAATAAATAGATCTCTGCACTTGTTCCACTACAAAAGAGGTACATTTTGTAAATCCTTCACGGGTCAAGGAGTGTCTTGCAAGTGCACTTTTACAATCACCTTTCTGAATACTGTATAGGTGCTGATAAATACGCTTAGAATAGGCATTTTTAGTTTTGCCTATATAGAAGGTTGAACATGCCTCACAGGAAGCCATGTATACAACTCTAGATGTCTTGCAAGTACAAACTTTAGTAACATCAGTTTGTCCCAACATTCCCCTTAAGAAACCAGTGTAGTTGGTGTTAGTGACATAACCCACACCTTCTAGTAACTGGAACTCCTTTGGTCTTACTACCAGACTTTTCAAGTAACATTTTCATATTAGATGTGTTTCTATAGGTGAAACTAACAGTTTTGTCAAATAGTGCCTTAGTAGCATAGTCACATTCAAAAACACACTAGTTTCTTCTAATAATTTTCTCTATTTGTTTAACATCAAGCATGTATTGTATGACCAGGTTAGTCTGTAGGTTGAGGGGAGTGGTGACTTTACACTTTCTAATACCCTCAGGTCCATGCAAAATAATTGGTGTATAAGATCATGGAGTGTATTGTAGTTAAACTTATTAACAAGGACACAGGGGACCTGTAGTACTCTGGGCCAACTCAATTTGGCTTTTTTAAGGCAAATCCTGCCTACTTTACCTGATTTCTTTGAAAGGGTTACCGAACTCATAGACATGGGCTAATATACTTGCACTGACTATATGGACCTGGCTAAGGCTTTGGTCATGATTCCTTATGCAGAGATTATTGAGAGACTCATCCAACTCAACATCATTCTCTGTGTCATCTGCTGGATAACCAACTGTCTCACTGTCAGGTCTCACACAATAATGGATGGAGGAGCCTCTTCTCTACAATGAATATTCCTAATAGTGACCTCATTGCTATGTCCTGGACCCCCTCATCTTCTGGATCTCCCTTTTTGATATTAAGTTAGAAGCTAAAAGGCTATGGCTGACTAAGTTTTCTTATGACTACAAACCAGGCGCTATCATGTGGTGTTCCCCAAGACATTCTCCCATAACTTAAGAACAGCCTCTCTGCAAAATAGTATTTATTCTGTTTTTTTTTCTATTTTTTTGTATGCTGAGAGGGTATTCCTCATGCATGCAAGTGACCTGTCAATGTTTGTCATTAATGTAAATGACTTCAACATTGATATATATGCAAGTATAAATGTATATATCTTCATTCTGTGCACCATCTGCTTGGTTTGTATATATATGTACATGTGTGTGTGTGTGTGTGTATATCTATATATATATATATATATATATATATATATATATATATATCTATATATATATATATATCTATATATATAAAATCGGTCCTGATCAAATTGACGAAGTCTCAAAATTTCGAACATCATATGTCGAAGCCGCAGTGGTACTGTGGTAGCGTTGTTGCCTCACAGCAAGAGGTTCTCCTGTTAGATTCTCGGCTGAAGTGCCTTCTGTGTGGAGTCTGCATGTCCTCCCCGCGGTCAAGTGGTTTCCAAAAGACATGCGTGAATGGGCGTGCCTTCGCTGAAGGTTGGGCTTCGGGCTGGCAACTTGGCACCATAAAAATCGACTACCAATCATTAGCGGACCGGAGTTCTGCTGTGGCGACTCCTAACCGGGAAAAGCCGAAAAGCAAAGCAAACATATGGTCGAGACCATATGATTGAAGATCAAAGTTTTGAAACTTCAAATGTTTTGAATGGAGATCACTGAACAGCACGGAATGGGAAATTTGGCATTTTCCTCACTGTAATATGATCTTGGAGATGGTATATTTAATTAGCAGCAGGTGTGGGTGGTGCAGCCTCTGCCCACATGGGGGTGCAGGGGACTTTCTCCTCCTGTAAAAACATAAAAAAAGTAAATTTTGTTTTTATATATTTTTTTTATTTTAGTTTTGAAGTTTCAAAACATTGATCATATGGTTTCTGATGTATGATGTTTGAAGTTTTGAAACTACGGTGATACAATAGGGACATATATATATATATATATATATATATATATATATATATATATATATATATGTATGTATACGTTCATAGGTAGGTACTAGGCTATTGGCCCTAGGGCCTATACAAGCCTAGCCAAAAACGTACCCTGGCTTTTGCCACCCAAGAAGTTATTTTCCTGTGCCCCTGTCGAGCAGAGCCACAGAAGTGATCCCTGGGGTGAATTTCCTATTTCCTATCCAGTCATCAAGATTTGTCTTGAAGAGTGCTAATGAGGAGCTTTATTTGATAGAGATAGGTAGTTTGTTCCAGTGTATGGGAAGTCTCTGGGACAGGAATCTATCCCTCCAGCATGTTTTGTTTATTGTGGTAACAAGGTTTAGTTCCCTAGAGCATGTAGCTCGGAGGGACTGGGATTTCTTTAAGTGGAGCACGTCCAACAGCTCTGGGTTTGACATAGCTTTGTATGTTAAGCAGAGATCGCCTCTGAGTAGGTGATATCTGATGGAGTAAAGTTGGAGTTTTTTGAGATGGTCTGCGTAGACCATCTGTTTGAGGCCGATAATCCTCTTTGTGAGGTATTTCTGTGGCCTTTCCAGTTGTTGTAGATGTCTTGTGAGGTACATACCAAAATAGGCATTGTACTCTATAATGGGTCTAATGAGTGATGAGTAGAGGGGAACAATGACCTCTTTTTTCCTGGATGAGAAACGTTTTGTGATGAGGTGTGCCATGTAGAAGGATTTCCTGACTACTGTGGCGATGTGATTATCAAAGGAGAGACTACTCTCCACCTGTGTCACAAGGTCTCTTATCACACTTTCGGTGTTAAGTAGACTACTGCCTATGTGGTACTTCATGGGTACAGAGTTTTTACCAAAAGGGGTGACAGTGCACTTTTTGGCATTGAGCTTGAGGCCATGGCATTGACACCAGGCATCTGTCTCAGTGAGGCCCCTTTATAAGATGCCCACATTGTTAGGAGTTTTGATTATGGCTCCTAGTATGCAGTCATCTGCAAACTTCATTAGCCAAAGACCTTCTGTGTTTGCCTGTACTTCAACCATGTCATCTCAGGCAGACAGATAATGGATCCCCTTAGAATGACAGCAGAATCTTAGTGAATTGTTGAAGTCCATCATTTTGTGTTTGTACTGCGGTATCATTCTGGGTGATTTCAGGATGCAACTCAGGGCTAGGGTCATACCTGCCTGGGCTACAAGATTGGTGAGCTCCTCCATTTCTCTTTTCATGTAGTCCAGGGAGGTACATCTCAGGTCATTCACACCAACATGGACATGACAGAGTTATATATGTACTTGCTGTGGAGTGACCTAAGTGTGTGTGTTATGTGGCGGATCCTGGCACTCGACATGCAGCTGACAGTAACTTTCTCGTTGTTTAGCCTGGTGAGTGGAACATCAGTGTGCCTGACTATAGAGTCACCTATGACTAGAGTGTTGGGTACATTGTCATGCCTTATGGGCTGTGGTTTGGTGGCACACTGAGTTTGTGGGCTATGTGTCATTTGGTTTGTGTTGGGGGGAGGAGGTTGCTTGAGTTTCTGCTTTACAGGTCTCTGTTGCTTGGGCAGATTTTTATTGAGAGCCTCCGTGAATGCAGGTGTGTGTTTTGTGTTTCTATGTGTGTGTTCTGGTGGTGTAGGTTTTGAGGGGATTATGTGATGAGTGTGGTGTGGTGCAAGTGTTTACCCTCTCCTCTTGACTGTTCAGTCCAGTCTTGGGTGAAGAGAGCTTTACTTCCAGTTTGGCTATATAAGTGCATCTCTCACAAGTTGTAGTACTGAGTGGTAGGAGGAGAGGGCTGTCTGTGTACATGAGGCAATTGCTGCATTGCCCCAAGATGCCCAGATTCATCCGGTAGACAGGAGAAAACACCCAGAGCTGACTCTTGGACATGCCTGGATAGGTGCTTAATAAGTAGTAAAAACTGTTTTCCTCTAGACAAGTGAGGAAAGTTGAGTGCTGTAGTAATGTGTAGCTTATTTAGTGCTTAAAATGAGTTCTGAACATGTGCTGAGCTCAAAGAAACATATTTGAGTGCTAAAACTAAAAAACTGGCTAGTTCTAAGGGAAAATTTGAAGAGCAGACTTTATGGCACTGGGAATATTTTAACCCTAGCTAAGCGTTGATGCATAAAGCATATTTTCCTTTTTTTTAATATAACATTAGCAAATAAGCAAACTGATTTAAACAAGTTAACCAATTAACCGATAAAAAGCTAAAAACTGAGCCCCGTTCCAGTAGTCTTCAATCAGACAAGTTCTAACTGCACACTCCTGCCACTAGGGTGCAGGGGAACCTTCTCCAGAAAAAAGATTACCTGGATTAGTGCTCAAGTTATAAAAACAAAGCTAGATTCAGTAGGTCTGAATCTAGTCTTGTGCTACAGCAAACCAGGTGTACCAATTTCATAAATAAACAGTTCAAATAAGCAGGCACAATAAACCTTTAACCAAAAACTCCCAGCTCAGAAGGGCAGAATCTACCCTCTCTTCCCACAAGAGTGCAGACCACACCTTCTTAATGTAAAATAACTGGCCCTAAGCCCAAGTGCTTAAACCAGAACTAATACACTTTTAAAATAACAGACACTAAGCTTTCAATCAGCAACGCCCAACTTAGAAGGATGTATGCTACCTGTCCTAACAGTGCAGACCACAAACCTTCTTAATGTAAAACAAATGGTCTGAAGCCCAAGTGCTTAAATCAACAGGCTTAGCATAACAGTTACAATTTAATCAGGCTACTAACAAGCAGTAATAAATGCAGCAGAATAAATGCAGTTAAGTACTTTTAAGAACAGGCAGCAAAAGCAAAATAAAGTAATAAAGTAGGAAGAAACACAAATACAGTAAAAGCAGATGAATAAAGTGCAATTTTTTATAACAATAGAAAATTTGTAAACTGATTTAAACAAATTACCCAATTAACCAGTAAAAAAGCTCAATACTGAGCCCTGTTCCAGCAGTCTTCAATCAGACAAGTTCTAACTGTACACTCCTGCCACTAGGGTGCAGGGGAACCTTCTCCAAAAAAGATGGCCTGGATTAATGCTTAAGTTATACAAACAAAACTAGATTCAGCAGGCCTGAATATAGTCTATGCTACAGCAAAGAAAGCGCACCAATTTCAGAAAGAAACAGTTCAAATAAGCAGGCAGAATAAGCCTTTAACCAGAAATTCCCAGCTCGGAAGGGCAGAATCTACCCTCTCCTCCCACAAGAGTGCAGGCCACAAACTTTCTTAATGTAAAATAACTGTCCTGAAGCCCAAGTGCTTAAACCAGAACTAATACTCTTTTAGAATAACAGACACTGAGCTTTCAATCAGCAATTCCCAACTTAGAGAAGGATGTAAGCTACCTGTCCTGCCACAACAGTGCAGACCACAAACCTTCTTAATGTAAAACAAATGGTCATTAGTTCAAGTGCTTAAACCAACAGGCTTAGAATAACAGTTACAATTTAATCAGGATACTAACAAACAGTAATAAATGCAGAAGAATAAATGCAATTAAATACTTTTAAGTACAGGCAGCAAAAGCAACATAAAGTAATAAAGTAGGAAGAAACACAAATACAGTAAAATAAGATGAATAAAGTGTAATTTTTTATAACAATAGAAAATGAGCAAGCTGATTTAAACAAATTACCCAATTAACCAGTAAAACGCTCAAAACTGAGCCCTGTTTCAGCAGTCTTCAATCAGATAAGTTCTAACTGCACACTCCTGCCACTAGGGTGCAGGGGAACCTTCTCCAAAAAGATGGCCTGAATTAGTGCTCAAGTTATACAAACAAAGCTAGGTTCAGCAGGTCTGAATATAGTCTATGCTACAGCAAACAAAGTGCACCAAATTCAGAAAGAAACAGTTCAAATATGCAGGCACAATATGCCTTTAACCAGAAATTCCCAGCTCAGAAGGGAAGAATCTACCGTCTCCAGCTACAAGAGTGCAGACCACAAACCTTCTCAATGTAAAATAACTGGCCTGAAGCCCAAGTGCTTAAACTAGAACTAATACACTTTTATAATAACAGACACTGAGCCTTCAATCAGCAATTCCCAACTTAGAAGGATGTAAGCTACCTGTCCTGCCACAACAGTGCAGACCACAAACCTTCTTAATGTAAAGAAATGGTCTGAAGCCCAAGTGCTTAAACAAACAGGCTTAGAATAACAGTTACAATTTAATCAGGCTACTAACAAGCAGTAATACATAAATACAACTGAGTACTTTTAAGAAGAGGCAAAAGCAAAATAAGGTACTACAGTAGGAAGAAACACAAATACAGTAAATGCAGATGAATAAAGTGCAATTTTTTTTTTAGTAAAGTGCAAGGTGAGAGGAAGTGGGTTGGCCTTCTCAAATGTTCTCTCTGTATTAAGTAGAGTGAACACTAGACTGGAAGAGGTGTCGAAGATCAAATTTACAGTAGGGGCGGGCAACTGCAAAGCCACCAACTATAACAACAATACAACAAGCACAGAGTGGGGGGGAGGGGGAAAAAACAGTTTCAGGACAGATAAGAATAGAAAGCAATGCCAGAAAATATATAAAATAATTCAGTCAGGCAAAATTAAGTTAAACAATTAGACAGAAAAATAAAATACAGTACATATGCTTTCATATTTATCCAGATTTGCAAATGGCAAAGGTCGTTGACACTGGGTAGCTGTAGTCAGTTCCCCAAAAACTACCTAAAAAATATCTGTATCAAGAAATGCCCACACATAAACAAGCTTGCACACACACACACACTCAGAAACTACTAACCCTTACTGGCAACTTTAAGCTATTAGAATGTGCAGGGTAGAGATATAATGTTCTAAGAGTATTTTGTTAAAAAAATGAAGATGCAATTTAAGTATGCCATCCACCAAAACTGTGTCCATGCTTTAGCATATACGTGTGTGTGAACATGAATTAAGGGAAACCTAAGTGTGTGTGTGTGTGTGTGTGTGTGTGTGTGTGTGTGTGTGTGTGTGTGTGTGTGTGTGTGTGTGTGTGTGTGCATGCGTGCATGTGTGTGTGTGAAATGGTCCAGTTAGGAATGGCAGGTAGATTAACTCATTCAGGGTTTAGGCACAAAGTCTGTACCTTCAATACAAGACCCTAGTTGAGTTTTAGTGCATTTTCAAAGAATGTTGAGTTTCTTTCATTTAAAAACAATGCTGAGCTTCTATGCAATTTCAAGGACTGTTGAGTTTCTGTGCATTTTCAAAGACTGTTGAGATTCTGTGCATTTTCAAGGAACTTTCTGTGCATTTTCAAGGAGTGTTGACTTTCTATGCATTCTGAAGGAATGCTAAGTTTCAAAGCAAGAGAAGTTAACCATTGCTCATGCTAAGTCTGTTTTCAATGTCTAACTGTTTGTTTATGAAATGGCCATCATCAGTGTTTGTGATATAAATTTTAAAAGGCATATTAGCAACACACCAAGTTGTATGTTTTCCTTTGCTGCAGAAAGCAGTGGGTTCTACTCCTACACCATGTATATGGAGTGCTGATATTGTAGTTTTCCCCTTTAAGGGGGGTGAATGTACTGCCTCCTTTGGATGAGATGACAAGTAACTATGAACCTGTTGCCAATTTGGCAGCCATTCCCTGTTGCAATATTACCAGATGACCAATTCTACTCCTACACCATGTATATGGAGTGCTGATATTGTAGTTTTCCCCTTTAAGGGGGGTGAATGTACTGCCTCCTTTGGATGAGATGCCAAGTAACTATGAACCTGTTGCCAATTTGGCAGCCATTCCCTGTTGCAATATTACCAGATTACCAATTTTTTTTTAAATGTAACATGGACAGACAGCACTGAATTTGTACATGAAACACTGAAATGTAAAGTTGTTTGCCTGCAGCAACCTCTTCAATAGTTATAGATTTCCTTAATGTGGAATTATTCAGATGAATTTTACTTATGCATAGATTTGTGTGCATTTACTGACACTGGTGGATTGTAATGAGAGAAACTTGAATGGCCATTTGTGGTTGAAATGTTCTGTAATGGGTAGTTTTGCCCTTATTGGTTCATACATTTTGCTTCATTGCTTATTAGGAAAACATTCAAACCTACAAACTTAGAACATGTGCTGTATTATACAAGGAATATAATTTAATGCAATCAGGATAGTACATCAAAGAATACATGCATGTATGCATGATCCAAAAAATGTGTGTAAGGGGCCTATGGTTTGAAAACTGTCCCAAGATAAACTTAATCTGCCACTGGCCAGATGCATTTTCTTTGAATGAAAGTTTCATTGCCATTTCAATGAATGTGAGTTTCAAGGGCAGAGAAACTTACTGTTCATGTTAGGTCTGATCTTATTATGAGACAGTATTGTTTTGTGCCTATCAGTGATTGTGTTATAAAATTTGAAGTAAAAGTTTTAAACATCTCTAATCAATGTGTAAGTGAAAAGAAAACAGTATGCACACTGACAGGTTTAAACAATGTTTATGGTAACTGGAGAAAAATAGCCAAGTAATGGGACACTGGAATGGCGGGGGGAGGGGTGCTGCTGTGCTGGGGGTGGGGCTGATTTACTCTATCTAGGACCCCAATTGACCATGATCTGGTTCTTCTCACACCAATCCACAAACATGTTAACTAAATGGGAAAAAAAGTGTTCTTCCTGTTGCTGAAAGCAGTTTACAGCTGAGAAGACAGCTTCCTTTCACATTTTTGAGAACAGTTTCATTGACTCTGAGCTGAATTCATCATGTTGACTGACTGTCAAAATGGAAGGAAAAAGAAAACTGAAAGTGTAATAAAGAAGGAATGAGTCAGAAGTTAAATATATAGAAAGGAAAAAGGAAAGAAACAGAGTGTAAGATGAGAGGTATATAATTAAAGAAAAAAATGAAATCAGGAAAAGAGAGAGAGAGATATTAAAAAAAAGAGGAAAAGAAGAACTGCAACCCACAAGCTAATATAAAAAAAAAAATCCCATTGCTGTAAACCAAAGATGAATGAGCCATTTTGGAATAAGAAAGCCTTTAAACAGCAACTTTAATAGGAAAATTAATCAATTTTTACTAAGCTTCAAGAAACACACTTTCACAATGTTTAGAAATATAGTTGCTAAGCGCAGTGTAAGGACACCCTCCCATTATGTGGTGTAGGCTTTGTTTGGAATAGATGTTATACTTTACATACATAACATTAACAAAGTTACTTTGGTAAACAGCACTTTGAGAACTGGATACCTTCAGGGTGATGCAAGCTGTCAATGCAGCAATTTCGTGTCTATATCACGTTATTAAAAGTTTACTTAATCGAATCAATAAAGGTTGAACTTTATTGATCGATTAAGTAAAACATCGAATAATGTAAAAAAAAAACAAAAAAAAAACCTAAATGCTGTGCCCCCCACACTCCCCCTACTTAAATATACCAACTCCAAGACTGCACTACATTGAGGTAAATGGAAATCTCCCCTTACAGAGATTTCCGTTTACTAGCACAATGTTCTTCACTTTCAATATTGTCGTGCCGACAATATCAGACTCAATATTGTCAGCTTACAATGTGAAGTAGACCCGTACTTTCACATTAAAGATGCCGCACTTGATTATGTATTTCATTTACTGGCTGGGGTTCCTTCTGTGCAGGGTTTGTATATCTGCCCATTGTCTATGCAGGTTTTTGCTAGGTGCTCAGTGGTGTTTCTTGATATTGCCTGTAGGTATTTGTGTATGTATGATGTATGATAGTGAGTGTAGTAATTACATAACATTTTTGAGGAGGCGAAGGGATTCTGACTCCATATAAGAAGAACTTGGTTAAGTATAGGTACCAAGTTCATTAAAATTCTGATTTGCTTAGCTCATTTTGACAAACTGTTTTAGTGATTTAAGTTTCTGTGACTTACCATGAATCCATGTAGAATTTGAACTATCACAGCTGTCTTTGCTACAAAATTATGATGAAAACAGAAGAAAATCTTCTATGCAGGGGTAGCCCATTGAAAATTATATTTGCTGAATTAATCAGAGCCTCTTTTCACCAAAATTTGATTGTCTGAGCATGACTTATTAAAATAGCTCAAAGCAATATAATTTATAACCTGTCCTAAGATTGTATAACCTCAGAATTTGTTATGTTAACTGCAGGGTACAGGGGCAAAGCCTCCTATATCTGAATGTGGGGGACTTGGCCCTGCATAAAATATCTGCATAATTTTGACCCTATTTCACGGGTGGGGAGGGACTTGCCCCCACATAAAATATTTGAATAATTTTGACCCCATTCTATGGGTGGATTTGATTAATCAGGTTCTGATAAAAATGGATTCGGTTACATTCACTGTAACTCATGAAAACCTATATTATAGCAGGTACCACATCAGGGACAGTGGCATCAAAAAGAAAATAATTTGCTTCAGCAAAGCAAGGTAGAATATTATTGGCATAACTTTGTAAAGGTACCCAGTGGTATTAGCTATCCCAGTGATAGAAAATAATTCTATAAAACAGCTGTGTTTTAAGCCATAGCATATCACATGCGTACACATACCTCTCAACCTCTTGACCTTTAAAAATTATAGTAGAAGACTCAGTAAATGAGTGACTTCTTATTTTTTGGAATGGGAGATTTTCAGATAATAGACTCCATACAGTTAGTGATAAGGACTCTTTCTACTAGTTTATTTCAGCTATATAATATTGTATATATCCTTGAACAGGTCTGTCTTAATGAGAAAATCAGAAGAAAATTAGAATAGCTATCACGAGCAAGGAAAACTCTAAGGTCAGACATCGTGGCTCTGCTGGACAGTGGCACAAGGAACTAAGGGCTCTGCTGGACAGAGGCACAGGGAACTAATCTAAGGGGGTGGCGAAAGCCAACACATTCTGGCTAGGCTTATAAATGCCCTTGGGCAGATAGCCTAGTAATTACCTATGAACCTATACCAGTTGAGAGGCAAGTGTGACAGGACAGATTACAGTATACTTAAAGGTGAAGAATCGCAAAAAACAAAAACCAAAAAAAAAAAAAAAAAACTTAAGAAAATAGTAAACCGATGCTAGGCCGAGTACTCCTTATATTCCAACAGGTTAATTGTAAGTGCTTTTGTTCATCCAGGATAAAGTAAACTTCATCAGACAAATCTTTCCCCAACATCCCTCTCTTTAAATAATCATCACATTAATTATATCATAAAACTATTTAAAAGTTAAAGTGGTATACAGTTTCCCCATAAAACAGCAGTAAAAATTCAAACTGCATCCTAGGCTAAAACCTAGGTATAGACCAACTTCTGAATATAATTACACGACAGCTCATATTAAAATACCAAATAATTAGTAACCCTATATTTAGGTATCTAAACAGTTCAAACCCTACTATCTTTCCAAAGCTTTCAATTGTAATAGACATTTAATTGAACAAAATTAATTTAACCCTGGGAAAGCGTGAGCATTAGTTCTTAGCTGCCATAACAACTCTTGCGCCTCTAACCAATGTCAGATTGGCTCACAGTGATAACTAGAAATTAGAGTACAAGACAACTTAATGATTAAAGAAAACTGAATTTGCTATTTTCGCAAAAGACATTCATTTTACAAATTGTTCCAGAATGTGACCTTTTCCCTTGTTTCTTTTGTATATCCGTTCTGTTTGTCTTTCTCTTTTTTGTCTCTTCTCTTAAGAAGCTAAATACATTGTACACTATGTTTTTTTTCTGAAGCTCTCTTCTATGTGCCTTCTTGTTATATCTTTTTGCTGTAAGTCCTGTAGTCCTACGAAAGGGATGTACTATTTTCTTTCTCCCATTCAGTGGCACATTGCTAGTAGGTTTTATTTTCCTTTCCAGTTTGCTCCTTTTCAGTAAACTTTTGTTTTTTTTTCCCCTTCTCCCCTTTTACTTAAGGTTTTTCTTCTTTTTCTACATTTCCTATTTTCTCAATCCATAGACTAGTTCCAGATAAAAAAGTATCCAAGTTAGAAAGACATTTTTAACAAAAAGTCAGCTTTCCTAGGGTGCCAGAATTGCTACATCCTTCCCCTGATAGCCATCTTGAGTCCCTTCTTCTACTCCTACAATTGGAGATCCCCATCTTTATCTATTATACGTCAAGGGAAACTACACTGGAAGATTGCCTCTTTTCAAAGTGGTACATTCCAGAGATTTGCAAGTGATTTTTGCCCTGAACTTCTATGTAGGGGACTTTGCTTCTTTATGCACCCTTAACTTAAATAAACATCTTCCAGGACTGCACCACTTTTGAGAAGTGGACTGACACAAAAAATGGTATTTTGATATGTTTGCTCTCATTACAAAATACTACTGTTAATTTCCCCTGCGATATCATTAGCAGTGTCTTTAGAAAATAATGTGGTATAGTTAATGGGAATATTGCCTAGTAGCCTTACACTACAAACTTCATTTATGTCAACTGGTCACATCATGCAGTGCAAAATGTTCATATGCTATTATGCTCTTATAGTAAGATATTTTAAGATCTGGACTTTGTGACATATTTGCCAGTGGATGGACTGGGTCTGACCATTTCTCATAATTGTTGAATTGTTTGTTGTAGTTCTGCACACAAGTACTATTCATGACAGTAATCCTTCGTATTCAGCTTTTATACTGAACTGCCTTTGTTTTTCCTATTCTAAGTCCCAGATTACAAGCATAAACTGTATTTTTTCTGTATTTTTAAAGCAGTAGTGCATGAATCTGACTGTTCAGAGAAAGAATATTTCCTTCTAGCCTTCACACGGTAATGCAGGAAAGAATTTTGTAGCTTACCATACATGTAGAACTGCACATGCACAAGGAATTATATTTTTTTCATCATGTTTTCTATATTAATATAATGGGTATTATGTAATAGCTGTATTATCAGGTACCATTTTCCTGTTAAATACTCAGTTTTTTTCTCATCTTCTCATAAAGTTATTATCACAAATGCACACCTTAAATAACTTTGATTAAAACAAAGACAAGAAAACCTGATTCCAAGCCACCCCCATGGCATTACATTTATAGGACCTGTTCTCCACCCAAAACCCCATCTACTTCCCATACTGCAGCCTCCAAACCTCATACCAAGCCAACCCCCCAATCTACCCATCTCCTTCCAAAGCAGGGACTGCACCACCATTACCAAAACCATCAGAGTGCAACCCACCTATCTTAACTCACCCAAACAGCTTAAATTAATTTCCTTAAATACTCTTAGCATCTATAATAAAATTTCAGAGCTCCATGCTTGGAACTTCCACAATACACCAGATATTCTTGCCGTAACTGAAACATTGCTAAAATCCCATATATTTGACTCTAAAATATCACACCCTGGTTAAAATATCATCAGGACTGATAGAACTTAAAAATAAAAGTGGTGGAGTAGCTTTACTATAAATCCTACCCTACAATACACCTGTCCCCAAACTCCATAATGCTGAACTTCTCATCTCTCATCTTAAACTAAATAACCATAAGCATATATGGATTTCAGTACTCTATATTCCCCCAGGTAATAATGGTAAAACCATAGAAAACATCCTAAACTGTATCTCACATACAGTTTCTAGTAAAAAGATAATCCTAGGTGATGTTAATTTCAATTGAGAGATCATCTCCACAAAATATCCACCAACTAGTCTAAACATATTTAGATTGATGCAACTAATTTCCTCCCCCACACATTATAACTATCCCAAAAAAAAAGTAACTTAATTCTCGACTGGTTACATGTGTCCAGTTCCACTAAGTATATGTCCAGTGGTACCCTCTCTGAGTCCCTCAGTGATCACCTCCCTGTATGTGCAAACAGACTCGGTACCCATCATGTCTAACAGCACTTAGAACTTCTTGTAACCTCACAAATTTTAGCCCTGATACATTTAACAGAATTCTAAGCTACTTTAAGTTGTCTATCCTGAAAAGTATTCCACTTGTAGCTGTGCACAAATTTAGCTCCCTTTTCCTGAAAACCCTTAATAGACTGACTTCAACTGGACCAAAAAGAATAAAAAACAACCATTCTCCTAGGCTATTCTCTCAAAGCAGGCACCTAATGTATGAAAGAGAGAGGGCTTGGAAGGAATGGTTAAAATATAGATCTCCCCAAAACCTACAACACTTTAAAGAACTATGTAACCATTCTAAAAGACAGATTATAGCAGACAAGAAAATCTACTTCAGTAACCCCTTACTAAAACAGTCTTCCAACTCTGGAACATCCACCACATGTAATCCTGTCCCAAATATCATTCCCTCTGAAATAGCTGCTCAGTTTAACACAAATTTTATAGAAAGTGTTAAAACGTTTAATAAAGATTTTCCTCCCAAGAATCCTGACATGCCCTCTCCCCAGACAGCAAACACCCCATATTTCACTCTAAAACCCATCCCAACCTAATACAGCAAATCACTACTTCTTAAACTGAAACCCTCTTCTCCTTCAGTAGATAATCTCCCAGCAGAATACCTCAAGCTGGCTGGCAGTTCCATAGTCTATCCTGTGTCTCTTATAATTAACAAATCTATCCAGGAATCATATGTTCCTTCTGTATAGAAACAATTCTTCATCATCCATCTTCATAAAGGAGGAACATCATCTGACACAACCTGTTTCAGACTATTGCCATATTATTCCCTATGTTAAAAATTCTGGAGAAGTGCATTCACAACAACTTCTTCAATATATTCTTCAGGAAAAGCTCCTGACCCCCACACAGCATGGTTTTAGACCCACCCATAGCACTACCATGGCATTATTAACTTTCACAAATAGTATTAAGAAAGCCAGTGATGAAGGCAAACTTGTTTACTCTGTATTCCTTGATCTCTGTAAAGTTTTTGATCTAGTTTCTCACCAAAAACTTCTCTACCAGCTGTCTTCCCACGGGCTATCACAACCCACACTACTATGGTTTACTAACTACTTAACTGATAGTTACCAGTCTGTTAAATGGCTCTCCAACTTTTCTCCCTTCCTTCCTGTCAGTACTGGTGTGCCACAGGGCTCCATTCTCTGCCTTCTATTTATTAATATATTCGCTAACAATTTGCATAAATTCTGTCAGCAAGCTTCCCTCATACAATGCACTGATGATTCGACCCTAACATGTATTTCCAACAACCTAATACATCTTCAGAGAATTACTCAGGAAGCCTTTAACTCTTTTGAAAGTTGGCTACAGGATAATTACCTGCAAATAAATCCTAAACAACCTAATTACTTCCCTTTTTATCCGAAACCCCATTTCCATGAAAAAAACTTTAAATTTTTTCCTTAAATAATATCATGATTGAATTTGCCTCACATACAAAACTACTTGGCCTGACAATCAACAACAATCTTAAATTTGATTTACATATTCACAACAGCATCAAGAAAACCCATCAAAAACATGGCACCCTACACAGAGTAAAGAAATTCCTTATAGACTCTGCCAAGGTAACTCTAACTACCACTTACCTCTTAACCTGTCTCCTATAGGGAGCCCCTATCATGACCAACCTACAAGCCTCACTTAGTTCTAAACTTGAACAGTGCTATAACAAAGTTGCCAGATTCACTTGCAACAAACAATATTGGACCTACCACTGTTTAGCACTAAAAACACTTAACTGGCTTGAGCTTCCTCACCAGCTATCTTATACCCAGCTCATCTTAACCCATAAACCCATACATACCCCATCTGCCTATCCAGCAATTAGATCCCTACTCCAATACTATCTTCCAAATTGTCCCCTGTAAAGTCTCAGTACAAGGCTTGTAAATTTAATGTTTGCGAATATCAATACAAATTTTATTATACTGACTATTATGCTATGTATTCACTGAAACTGCATTATAAAATTTCATATTGTAAAAATAGATTGCACTGAATATGATACCTTGGAGCTTTTACCCCCAGGCTTCCTCTGAAAAAGGGTGCCTGTGCTCAGTTGCACTTTCCTTCTATAAAAATAAATAAATAAATAAAAAAGCATGTCCAAGTGCTGTGTCCTTCTTGTAACTTTAAAATCATAGATTTTGTTATTACAGAACAATGTTTGAGAAGAAAGAGAAATGCATTCTAGTTTACAGAAACTATTATTACTTGAACATGGACATTTCAGACACGGGTTTATATCAGAAAGGCAGTGAAAGCGACATATTTTATTCCATGTCATTTCAAACGTTAACAAATTTCCCTAACCTAAACGTAAACCCCAAACAACCAAAAAATACATTTTACTGTGGCAAACTGTATCCAATACAAACTATAAAACCAGAAGAAAAAATGGAAAACAGAAACGCTCGGTTAAACTCTCTCCACTTTATTTCAGCAACAGCAAAGTTTTCAGGTTTCCCCTTCTTCAGTGCTAACATATCAAAATTAAGTATCCATTCAAATAAATAGTAACAGCAGTAAAACATATGATACAGCCCATCCAACAGAAACATGTTAGAATAAAAATGTATCTAAAAACATATAGAAAAACATACATGTATAAAAAATATATATAATATGTAAAAAAAAAAAAAAAAAAAAAAAAAATATATATATATATATATATATATATATATATATATAAATAAATGTATGCAAAAACATTAATTTCTAAAAAATACCTAGAGCACAATTTTCAGAATATAAGTACATCAATCAATATAACTAATGTAACTTTTGTTGTTTCTTGCATAAAATTGGTTTAATGCTTGTCGCATTATTAATGCAGGATATATATCTGCTTGCAATCTTGTAATCCAAGCATATTCTATGTTCTCAAGCATATTGTTCACATCACCCCCTCTTATGCTTTTATGCAATACTTGAATTACCCTAAATTTAAAAATATAGTCACTACCTTTTTCAGTGATGTGCTTAGCCAGTGCATTTGTGGGCACATTCCTTCTGATGTCAGATCTATGCTCAATTATACGGTCTTTCAACCTCCTCGTACTCTGAAGAAGGGGAAACCTGAAAGCTTTGCTGTTGCTGAAATAAAGTGGAGAGAGTTTAACCGAGAGTTTCTGTTATCCATTCTTTCTTCTGGTTTTATAGTTCGTATTGGATACAGTTTGCCACAGTAAAAGGTACATTTTGGTTGTGTGGACTTGGACTTTGTTGATACCTTGCTGTGCGCGTTCTTTATAAGTGAAACACAGCCCATTTGTGAGAATCATTTTTGAAAATATGGCTTTGTCCTTTTTGTCTACACGAGTTCCAGCTGGGAGAACAGACTGTGAGCTCCCTTAAAGAAGTACTATGTAAAGAGAATAATACACTGTTGGCCTTTATTGGCTCTTCACATTCTAATAGTGAGGTTGTTTTCATTGATGATTTAAATAGAAGTATGCTGCAGTTTGAGAAGAAGGTACAATCTTACTAGCGTCTGCAATGGCAGCGCCTAAGCTTTCTTGCTTATTTAGAGCTAGGGGTAGTACTGAGAGGTCTACAAATTCTAAAAATGCCCAGTTATGGTGACTTGTACCCAGAGCTCTTAGCAAAATGCAGCAGCTGAATCTCAAGCTGAGTGCAGACTATATGTCCTTGATGAACGTATTTTTTAGTAAAATTGAAGGGGACCAGATGGTTGAGATCGATCAACTCGAAGATAAAATTACATCAAATGCCTCCTTTCACTTAGTCTCTTCTGGCTTTCAACATATGCTAGAGAGGCTGTCTAATTTTGATAAAAGCCAGGAAGCCTATAAGAGTTGGAAACTGCTGAGAGACAGCAACGATTTGGGCCATATTTTTTCATGGCCCAGAAAAACTGGTACTATAGATGACTCAAAACAACAAAAAAAGGGTCGTTTGGATAGTTTTTCGCCAGGAGGTGAAAAATCTAATGAAGAAACCTTTGTTTCTATGGCAACTAATGAGACTGCTACTAAGGAACTAGTGAGGCGGGAGAATCAAGATTTGGCCAATCAGGGCTTAGAGGTTGTAAAACCGGAAACTGTCACAATGCTGGTGGAAGAAGAAGAGAGCAACAGACCAGCCAATAATTCTGAACAAAATGCTCAGTCTTTTTTAAAATAGTTCAAAATGCCTCAGATAACTTTGCCTGCCAAAATAAATACAAGAAACAGATCAGAGTCCAGGGGGAGATCGAAACAGATAACCGAGACTGTGAAGCGGAAAAACGACAGTCCGCTAATGAAGAACAAAATGGTACATCAGAAATAAATGCCTCTAACATTGTGAACTTTTCTAGTTATATATTGACAAAATTGGACATTACAGTACTAAATAAAGGCTTGCAATTTATACCAAGCAGGGATGGGGATATTGTGGATGCCTTAACTGATTTACGGCTGTTTGTTCGCAAACTAAGCTTGAAAGTCATTTTTAAAGATTCTCAAACATGTAATAATTATCCAAAATGTAAAAGGAGTAGTACGTTTATTCCGCACAATAATCCTGTTTGAACAGCTTTTCAGGAACTGTGTGAATGTGATATTCGTAAAGCTTTTTTGAATAAAAATGCATATAAATAGTACAATTTAAGCAAAGAAGAAAATGAAGCCCTAAAAAAGCTAGAGAGTAACCAAGATTTGGTTATTAAGCAAGCTGACAAATGGGGTGCTATTGTGCTGTTTGATAGATCATATTTTATACAGTTAATGAAATCTTTTTTGGATACTGATGGAGCGTTTAAATTGATAGATTTTGAAACTGTAAGAAAATGTATTTCCAATGTGAATATGATGGTATATGAATTGCAATTACATAATGATATCACTTTGGAACAATTTAATTATTTTACTGTACCTTATCCTGTCTTGCCTATAATATACGGCTTGCCTAAAATACATAAATCCACCCCCCTCCCCCCGAGACCCATTGTCTCAGGGAGGGGATGGATAACTGAACCATTGTCCATGTACCTACAGGAAGAGTTCAGTGGATATCTGCATCTATGTAAGAGTTACATTAAAGATTGAGGAGATTTTCTGGCAAAATTATATGTATGGTTTAACCAACATGATGGGATGGATTTCCTTTTAGTAACCCTCAATATAAATTACTTGTTTATCATGATACCAAATGAATATGGTTTGGAAGCAATAAGTTGTTGTGTCTTTCAGCTTGTCCTGGTGAGGGGTCGCCACAGCGGAACCGGTCCGCTAACGATTAGTAGTTGATTTTTACGTGCAATAAGACAGTTCTTGAATTCTAATACTGAGATGTGTGCTAGGCAAATAGAAAATATATGTGCAATTATTGATGTTGTACTTACTAACAATATATTTCTGTTTGAGAATAAGCCATACTTGCAGGTCTCGGGGGTGGCCATGGGTACGCCCATGGCCAGTACTTATGCCAACCTTGTTTTAAATCAGTGGGAAGAACAGTATATATACAAGGATGGAGGATTTGCTAATTCCAATCTATTGTCTTATAAATGCTTTGTCGATGACTGCTTCCTTATTTGGAAAGGCAATGTTAATGAATTAATGGCATTCATTGAATACTTGGATAACACCACTATTTTTTTGAAATTTAAGCTTTCCTACTCAAATCAATTGATCACTTACTTAGATATCAATTTGGAGAGAGAAGGAAATGATATATATACTAGTGTTCATAGGAAGGAGGTACATGCCAATAGATACACGCACCAACGTAGTATGCTTGCACCCTATGTTTTAAAGGGGATTGTGAAGAGTCAGCTGAGTAGAGTCAGCAGACTGAATACAACAGAATGTACCTTTTTAAATCAGATGGAAGTAATGATGAGTGAATTTACTGACAGAGGTTATGATGACACTGACTTGAATAGAATAGCTAATGAAGTTAGGAATGAAACACAAACTAATCTGACCCCCTATTTTGGCAGTAGGACCAATATAAGGACTGGTAGTGGGAGAAGTGTCAATAAATTTAGATATATAATGAATTTCAATACCAAGTCCAAAGAAGTGGAAGCCATAATATGTAAAAATTGGAATATTCTACTATCCATGCCAAAACTGAAGCATGTTATTGGGGAATTTCCTCATTTTGCTTATAAAAATGAAAGGGACCTAAAGCAGAGGTTATGTTGTAAAGATTTGCATGCAAGAAAGATCAGAAGTGAGTCATGTAGACAAGGCACTTATCCTTGTACAAATTATAGTTGCTGTGTTGACATAATTACTGAAACTAGGTTTATTCATCCATTTAAAAAATATATTTATAAATTTGAGTGCTATGCAAACTGTAATACAGCACAGATTGTTTATCTAGCCATGTGTCAAAAATGCTCGTTTTTATGTGAGATAGAGTACTGGGAGGTTGAAAGACCATATAATTGAGCATAGATCTGACATCAGAAGGAATGTGCCCACAAATGCACTGGCTAAGCACATCACTGAAAAATGTAGTGACCACATTTTTAAATTTAGGGTAATTAAAGTATTGCATAAAAGCATAAGAGGGGGTGATGTGAACAATATGCTTGAGAACATAGAATATGTTTGGATTACAAGATTGCAAGCAGATATATATCCTGGCATTAATAATGCGATAAGCATTAAACCAATTTTATGCAAGAAACAACACAAGTTGCACTAGTTATATTGATTGATGTACTTACATTCTGAAAATTGTGCTCTAGGTATTTTTTTTTTAGAAATGAATGTTTTTTACATACATTTTTATATAAAAAAAATATATATATATATATTCTGTTGGATGGGCTGTATCACATGTTTTACTGCTGTTACTATTTATTTGAATGGATACTTAATTTTTGATATGTTAGCACTGAAGAAGGGGAAACCTGAAAGCTTTGCTGTTGCTGAAATAAAGTGGAGAGAGTTTAACAGTACGTTTCTGTTATCCATTTTTTCTTCTGGTTCTAAACTAAAACCCGCACAGTTTTCCATGAGCAGAAGCAAAACTCAGTAGTTTGTCATTATTACATCAATTATGTTGCTATGTTAGCATGTATAAATCAGCTTAATGTGACTAAAAGTGGTTTACCGAATCCATCGGCTATGTTACAGCTAAGTCATGTATCAGTTGGATCATCTGCACCAACAATATAGAAAATAGTTTTGTATTTTATGTCCCCGACTATTGCCTTTCTCGTGTAGTTATAACCCTCCCCCCATTTTCCTATTCTTGAATAAAGGGATATAGACAGACATTTGTTTCATTTGTATACCTACCCTCCCAACAAAAATTCCTTATGTAGTATGGCCTATGGGATTCAGAAGCACTAGATGAAGTGCTCAATGTGATCAGGAATTTTTTAAACTGTTCTTTCTTCGTGGAATAGGCCAATGTTCCTAGTTATTCACTTAAACTAAATCTTATTGCCCTTAGATGAAATAAGAATTAGTTTATTAGTAAGCCTAGCCCCATTCTGTGAAGAATAGAGTTAAAAAAACTCCTGACCACATTGTATTGTACTTCACCCAGGCTAATCCATTTCTGACTTATGCAATTAAAGATGAAATGCATGCAGTAAAATATTTACACTAGAATCATAGAATAATAGAATATACAAAGCAGCTGGACTCATTGGCCACTTATGTTTTACCAGAACCTACCCTTAGAACTTTGCTCCTTTAACAAGGAGCAACACGTTCATAGGCTCATAGGTAGGTACTAGGCTATTGGCCCTAGGGCCTATATAAGCCTAGCCAAAAAGGTACCATTGGCTTTCACCACCCAAGAAAATTATTTTCCTGTGCCCCCATCGAGTAGAGCCACAGAAGTGATCCCCGGGGTGAATTTCCTATCTCCCATCCAATCATCAAGATTTTTCTTGAAGAGTGCTAATGAGGAGCTTTGTTTGATATAGATAGGTAGTTTGTTCCAGAGTATGGGAAGTCTCTGGGACAGGAATCTATCCCTCCAGCATGTTCTGTTTATTGTTGTGACAAGGTTTAGGTCCCTAGACTGTGTAGCTTGGAGGGATTGGGATTTCTTTAAGTGGAGCATGTCCAACAGCTCTGGGTTTGACATAGTTTTGTATGTTAGGCAGAGATTGCCTCTGAGTAGACGATATACGATGGAGTAAAGCTGGAGTTTATTGAGACAGTCTGTGTAGGGCATCTGTTTGAGGCCAGTAATCCTCTTTGTGAGGTATTTCTGTGGCCTTTCCAGTTGTTGTAGATGTCTTGTGAGATACATAGTGATGACTAGAGGGGAACAATGACCTCTTTTTTCCTGGATGAGAAACCTTTTGTGATGAGATGTGCCATGTAGAAGGATTTCCTGACTACTGTGGTGATGTGATTATCAAAGGAGAGACTACTGTCCACCTGTGTCCCAAGGTCTCTTATCACACTTACGGTGTTAAGTAGACTACCGCCTATGTGGTAGTTCATGGATACAGAGGTTTTAGGTTCATAGGTTCATAGATTAGTACTAAGCTAATTGCCTTTGCAAGCTATTTTAAGCCTAGCCAATTATCTCTTGTGAGATTCAAACCTTGCATCTTGTGTTTGTAAGGCAAACACCTTAACCATTAGGCCACCCTCCCAACCCCAAAAGAGATTACAATGCACTTTTTGGCATTGAGCTTGAGGCCATGGCTTTTACACCAGGCATCTGTCTCAGTGAGGCCCTTTTGTAGGATGTCCACATCTTTAGGAGTTTCGATTATGGCTCCTAGTTTGCTGTCATTTGCAAACTTCATTAGCCAAAGACCATCTGTGTCAGCCTGTACTTCAGAGAAGTAGATACCAAACAGGAGAGGACCCAGGACTGAACCCTGTGGTACTCCACTTATCACTGGTTTGAAGTCGGATTTGGAGTTTGCTACTTTCACACTGTGGGTTCTGTCAGTGAGCCAGTTGGCGACCCATCTTGTGACAGGGATATATACCTAGTTTAGTGAGTTTATCTATAATTCCAGAGTGGGAGATGGTGTTGAAAGCCTTGGTGAGATCTAGATAGGCTGTGTGAACCACCTTACCCTCATCTACGGCTTTGGTGGCCACTTCAAAGAAGTCTATCAGGTTTAGGAGACATGATCTGCATTTTATAAACCTGAAATGGGTAGGGTCCAGAATTTGGATATTATCAATGTCCTTGTTTATGAGTTCCATGATGATACGTTCCATAGCCTTGCAGACCAGGCTTGTCAGGCTTATTTGCTGAGGCAAGTTTAGATCCCTAATTCTAGAGGTAGTGGGACTGCTTGATTTGTAGAGATTTATGAGATCTTAGGCAACTGAATCTCTATATCTATCAAAAGCTGTGATTTTGGCAAAACACTTTGATTATGGCCTTCAGATTTAGCCTTGCTACTTCTAGATTTAATGATGTTCCTCATAAAATTAGACATGTTTACGGGTACATACCTTATTAAATAAGTAAAGTACATCTATACAAAGACTCACTACCACTAACTATATAGGGTCTAGTATATAAAGACCTTCTGTTATGAACAATAAGTATTCCCCCTTCTGACCTTCTGAAATGATTTTTAAACAGCAGTGCTATGATGTTTTATGTTCAGAGGCTGTGAGGTACACAGGCCAGTCATAGCAGGAATGTATTTTTAGATACATATGCAGCTGTCCAACTCCTTTTTGAAGGAAGACTGTATATCACCCTGCTTAATATGGAGTACAAGTTTGTTCCAGAGAATGGGTAAGCATTGTGTGACAAATCTGTCTCTTCACTGTGTTTTCTTATTTACTGAAGCAAGTTTAGATCCTTGATTCTAGAGGTAGTGGGACTGCTTGATTTGTAGAGATTTATGAGGTCTTAGGCAACTGAATCTCTATTGGCCTGTGTAACGACCATGCCCTGGCCCAGCAATCAAGGAGCCTCAATCCTCACCACTAACACCAGGGAGGTCGTCTCCTAGAAGAGGAAAGGATAACTAATACACACAGTAAAGCACAATTTCCCTTAAGTGCACGCAGAGAACACAGTCAGTCTGGGGCTGGTTGCTCCCTTGCTCATCAGGTCCCCAATAAGACTCCCCATTGGCACAGCTATAGGGTCCAGGTCCCAGCCTAACTGGGCAAGCTAAAACTTCCAGTACCCTCACTGTCCAACTAGTGCTTTGTGTCCCTGCCCAAGTAGCTGACACAACACACACACGCTTTGAGATAAGCATTTATACAACTTCACAGACACTCCTGGGAAAGGCTGACACAGATTCTCCAGCTGTGCCCCTTTATCCAGACTATATGGTAGTAATTACTGCCACCACCCAGTTAATAATATCAGCTACTAAAAGGCCCTTAAAAGGGTGTCCAATTATTGCTGTGCAATATTAATATCCAATGGTAATGTGACTATACAGTCTAAGGCTTATTGGAAGGGCTTAGACAGTAAACTCTATAAATATATAATGTACTCTAAAGCATACTTGAACTCTACACAAACCAGCCACTGGTAGAAGGTTTTAAAAATATTTAATAATAAATAATTAAAAAACAAGACAAATCTACTACACTACAGAGATATCTAAGAGTTCACAGATCACACAGAAACTTAAGATCTGATTACACAGAAAAAGACAATCTAACTTTCTAATCTTTAACTAATCTTACAAGATATCACAGTGCTAGAAACTTACATGTGAGCATAAGTAGAGTGCTGATAAGTTAGATGTCCAGATCAAAATGCTCTAGGTCTCTTGTGAGAAATAGTATTTAAAAATTACTAACAAACATGTCTCTAAGGCCCTCCCAAAATTACATCATTTTTGACACTTAGGTTTTCCCAGTATTCATATTGCATCATCTTAACACCTGGTCTGAGTTCTCAGGCCACAAACTGCATTATTTAGTAATCTAACCTTTGCATAGAAACTTACAACAATAGAAGACATTTCACATGTATACACTAACAGAAACTAAAGCCATAAAACATCTTCCACATCTAAATTCTAGTCATAAACTTTAGCCTTAAAACAATGGGCATGCAATCTTCATCCATCCGCCCTTGGGCCTAATTCTAACATGAAAGGATACAACATGCTTCACTGGGCCAGTAGAGTGCAATGTTGTCACATATTTTGCAGTTCCACATTTCACAGTGTTTTCTTACATTTAAAAACACAAGCCTGTATTTTACATTTATTTATACAGTTGATAGAATTATAGTGAGAGAGGGGAGCACTGAGCAGCCTATCGGTCCCTAAAGGAGTGGTTCCAGCCCAGTAACTTGTAGTTTATTGGCCGTTTTGGGCCATTTCCTAGCTCTTTCTAACCCCCTGCTATAAAGCCCACTTTAGCGCACTTTTGCGAGAAGTTGCGCATAGCGCAGCATCGGGCAGCACCGGTTAATCAAGCTTAAACTATTTCATGGCTCCGCTAAGTCTGCTCTTCAATTTTTCCCTTAGAACTGTTCTACTTTCTATCTAAACAGTCTATTCTCTATCTGAAAAGCCCAGCACTTGCTCCTAAAAGCATTTTATACAAGTAAAGCACTCTTAAACAAAAAGAAAGCACTACATCCACCTACAATCCCCTTGAGTACCCATTTCCCTATAGGTCCTTTCTGACTCAGTTACACAGCAATCCTTTACACTATTCTAGCATGTCGAGGGGTCAATTACTGGCGTCCTCTCCAGTTCAGATGGTGAATCTGCGAATCTTGAGGCAATGTTACAACTGCCTCATGTACACAGACAACCCTCTCCTCCTTCCAACAAATACAAATATATGTGAGAGATGCAACTATATAGCCAAACTGGAGGCTGAGCTCTCTCGACTCAGTACTGGCAAAACCAGTCTGGAGGAGAAGGTAACCACACACACCACAAACCCAGTCTCACATAGAACTATCACAACTGCAAACCAAACACATAAACACATAAAAACATACTCGGAGGCTCTAAATAAAAATCTACCAAAACAACAGAGGCCTCCAAAGCAGACATCCAAGCAACCACTACCTCAAAACATAACACATGCAACACATAGTTCACAAAGTCAGTGTGCCAAACAGTCACAGCCCTTAAGGCCAAACAACATGCCTGATACACTTGTAATAGGTGACTCCATAGTCAGACACACTGACGTCCCGCCCACCAGACTGAAGGTTACAGTAAGCTGCCTGTCGGGCGCTAGAATCCACCACATAACACAAGCACTCAGGTCACTCCAAAGCAAGTACAAATATGACTCAGTCATTGTCCATGCCGGTGTGAACGACCTGAGATGTACCTCCCTGGACTACATGAAAAGAGACATAGAGGAGCTCTCTGATTATGTAGCCCAGGCTGGTATGACCCTGACCCTGAGCAGCATCTTACCCTCACCAAGAATGATGTCACAGTACAAAGACAAAATGATCAGCTTTAACAACTGGCTTAATTACTGGTGTCATTCTAAGGGGATCCATTGTCTGTCTGCTTGGGATGACATGTTTGACAAGCCATGCTGCTTCGCAAGGGACGGCTTGCACCTGTCACCCCTGGGCTTCCGGATATTGGCCAAGGCTCTTGCCACCCCCATAGTGCCTTTTTTAGGCAAGTTCAAAAGACAAACCCACCTCCCTAGAAAACACAAGTGGAAAAAAAACTAAGGGTAATGCTACTCAACGCCAGAAGTCTAAACCTCAAGATGCACGCACTCAAAGCCCTCCTCAGTATGGAGAACATCGATGTCTGTGCAGTGACTGAAACCTGGTTCAAGGCTCCCGAGAGCACCCCATATCATGCTTTTCAGCCCCAAAACCTGGACCAAACCACAAAAGGAGGGGGAGTATCCATATTCATCAAAGATACCCACACTTCCAGGTTAGTGGCAATGCATGAAGCATTGGAAACCATCCATGTGCAACTAACCGTAGGCAAAACTGCCCTACAGTTTGTAGCATGCTACAGACCACCCTCTCAAACTCAGGAACCCCACTCAGCCTTCCTGAAGACACTGGAGAGTATGAATGTCTCTCCAAATACCATCATATTGGGAGACTTCAACTACCCAAACATAGACTGGGAGCATTACTCAAGCCCCAACACCCTAGCCCAAAGGTTCCTAGAATTCATAAACTCAAATGCGATGGAACAACTAGTCACCACTCCCACAAGATGAGATAATATATTAGACCTGATCATCACAAACATGGGGACACAATGCTCCACACCAGAAGTATACCCCTCTTTGGTGAGATCAGACCATAAATTAATCTCACTGGAAATCCACATCCCGCCCCCACCCCCAGCACAGAAGACCACAGTGAAGAATTTCTCAATAGCTGACTTCACACTTAAGACTGAAGTGGTATCCTTCAAGGCCCCTGGGCCAGTGGAAACCACAGCCCACACCACTGAATCATTTATAAACGCCTTCTACGGACACCTTCAAGAATGCATGGATCATGCAATCCCAAATAAAACCAAGACCCATTCCCCCAAAGGCAGGCGTCCTGTCTGGTGGACCCCAGCCATTAATAAGCTTTACAACAGGAGGAGGAAGCTACTACATGACAGAGCAAAATCCCTAAAAGGGAAGGCATCTCTGATCAGTACTAGCAAAAAACTATGATCACTCATAAAATCATCCAAGGCAACTTTGAGAGAAAAATCGCAAAAGACACTAAAGACAATCACAAGGCCTTCTTTAGTTATGTTAGAAACCTGGGTGGAAACTCCCAAATATGCTCAGAGTTAGTCCAAAATGACAAAAAATACACTGAACCCACAGACATTGCCAACATACTGGCAGACAGGTTCAGTGCAAATCCCCCCCCCCCACAAAAGGACAAATATCTATCCCAGCAGAGTGTAGCCTCCCTGACATCTCAGATGCCCAAGTGAGAGCCGCCCTCTCCAAAGCTAAAAACACAGCATCAGTGGGACCAGACAGTGTCTCGGGTTGCATGCTACATGAACTCCAAGAGGAACTAAACCCGCACATAAGGCTGCTGTTTAATCTTAGCCTTACTACAGGATACGTGCCCAAAGAATGGCGTACAGCAACAGTGGTCCCACTTCACAAAGGAGGTGCTTCTACAGACCCTGGAAATTACTGCCCCATAAGCTTGACGAGTCTGGTCTGCAAAGCTATGGGGAGGATCATTATGGAACTCATAAACAAAGACATTGGGGACCTACAGACACTGGATCCCACCCAATACGGCTTTGTCGAGGGCAGATCCTGCCTTTTGAAACTGGTCGACTTTTTTTTGAAACAGTCACTAAGGCCATTGATGAGGGTAAGGCAGTTCACACAGCCTACCTTGACCGTGCAAAGGCCTTCGACACAATACACCACTTGGGCATCATAGACAAGCTCACCAGCTTAAATGTAAACCCATATGTCATAAGATGGGTTGCAAACTGGCTCAAGGACAGAAACCACAAGGTCAGAATTGCTGGAGCCCCATGTCACACTCTAAGCCAGTCACAAGCTGTGTCCCACAGGGCTCGGTCCTGGGACCCCTCTTGTTTGGCATTTATTTTTCTGAGGTGCCAGCTAACATAGGAGGATTGTGGCTAACAAAGTTCACAGATGACTGCAAACTGGGCGCCATAACTGACACTCCAGCGGACACCAGTTATCCTTCAGAAAGGCCTCCTACAAATGGATAACTGGTGCCAGAGCCATGGCCTTAAACTGAACGCCAAAAAATGTATAGTCATACCCTTTGGGAAAAACAAAGTACCCACAAATTACCACATAGGTGGTAATCCATTAAGTACGGAAGAAGTAATCAGGGACCTAGGGAACCAAGTTGACAGTAACCTCTCATTTGACACTCACATTGCCAAAGTGGTTAGGAAGACCTTCTATATTGACCACCTTATCATGAAAGGATTCACATCTAGATCAAGAGAGGTCATTGTGCCCCTATACTCTTCCCTTATCAGGCCCATAATTGAGTACAATGCCCCATTTGGGGTGTACCTTACCCGACACCTGCAGCAGTTAGAAAGACCCCAAAAGTACCTCACCAAGAGGATCAAGGGTCTCAAACATATGTCATATGCTGCCCGGCTGAAGAAACTCCAGCTCTATTCAGTCGCATACCGCCTACTCAGAGGCGATCTATGCCTGACGTACAAGGCCATGTCCAATCCAGAATTAATGGACATGCTCCACCTCAGGAAATCCAAATCCACCAGAGCCACGAGAGTGAGAGATTTGACCCTCAACACAGAAATAAATAGGACATGCTGGAGGGACAGATTCATAACCCAGAGGCTCCCTACACCCTGGAACAGAATCCCAGTCCATGCTAGGAAGAGCCCCTCACTGACTCTCTTCAAGAGAAATCTTGACGAGTGGATGGGAGATCATAGATTTACCCCGGGGGTCATCTCTGTGTCACTATTAGACAGAGGCACAGTAAACTAAACCCTAAATGGGCACAGTATTCTCATTCCAAGGGGTGGTGAAAGCCACACACACTCTGGCTAGGCTTGTAAATGTCCTAGGGCAGATAGTCTAGTATGAACCTATGAACCTATGAACCTATATATCAAATTCTATTTGACTAGGCTGGCAGCCTTCACCCATATCTCCCCAGTCATCACATATCCCCCCCCCCCCCCCAGGGAACTCAAGCATGTTTTTCAAGTGCCACTTGAGAAACATTGTTTGAGAGTGTCAGGTCTATCTAGATGTACCTCACCCCATTTCCTGTCTTGAGAGCCCATCTGCATTGGCATTGCTACTCCCACTGCAGCGCTGCACTGACATATCATATGCTTGCAACCCCAGATTCCATCTTAGCAACTTGGCATTTTGCTGACTGGCTCTGTTTAGCCATGTTAGAGGGTTGTGATCTGTCATCACAGTGAATTTGCTTCCATACAGATAAGGCTGAAGTTTTTGTAGTGCCCACACTATGGCTAGACATTCCTTTTCTACCACTGCATAGCATTCCTCCCTGGGTTGGAGCCTATGACTGCGATAAACCACTGGGTTCTCTTCTCCCTCTGAAGAAATCTGGCTAAGTACAGCCCTTACCCCATAGTTTGAAGCATCCACCTGCACAACAAAGTCTTTGCTGTAGTCTGGACTGGCTAACACAGGGGGTCCTCCCAAAGCTTCCTTAAGCTTCTGAAATGCCTGCTCACATGCTGGGGTCCACACTACCTTATCTGGCCTGTTCTTCCCTGTCAGGTCTGTGAGGGGAGCAGCTATGGTACTATAATTGGGAACAAACTTTCTGTAGTACCCTGCTGTCCCCAAGAATGCCCTCACCTATTTTTTGGTAACAGGTGCAGGCCATCCCTGAATAGCTTCCACTTTGGCAGGTTCTGGCCTTATCTTACCACTCCCCATTCTATGTCCTAGGTAGGAGACTACTGCCATACCCACCTGAAATTTGCTCGGCTTAATGGTCAGCTCTGCCCTCTGTAGTCTGCCCAGCACCTCCCTGACATGCTGAAGGTGCTCTTGCCAGGAATGGCTGTAGATAGCAATATCATCCATGTAAGCAAGGGCAAACCCTCCTGCTAAGATATGATCTACCAGCCTCCAGAAAGTTGCTGGGGCATTCTTCATCCCAAAGGGCATCTTTGTGAACTAATACAAGCCAAAAGGAGTCACAAAGGCTGACTTCTCTCTAGCACTGAAAGTCAAGGGCACCTGCCAGTAACCCTTGGTAAGATCAATGGTTGTAAGCTACTTAGCCCCACCCAGCTGCTCTAGGTCCTCATCTGTCCTAGGCATGGGGTAAGGATCTGACTCTGTGTGACTATTCAATTTCCTGTAATCTACACAAAAGCTGGTGCTGACATCCTTCTTTGGCACCAACACCACTGGTGAGGCCCAGGGACTGCTGGACTCTTGAATCACCCCTAGTTCCAACATCTCCTGTACCTCTTCCCTCAGAGTCTGTTTGACTCTGTCAGGTACCCTATAAGGGGCCTGCCTGATAGGCCTTTGGGGTGGTTTCCCGGTGAACATGCCCCCAAACTCCTGCAACACTGCTCAGATTTCTCAAACCTGGGTAGGAGATAGCTGCTGGGACATTGCTACCCCTTCCACCGAGGTGTCAGCCCGAGCCTCACTGAGGAGATCAGTCACAAGATCTCCCTCAGACTCCTCCTGCAATTCACTGCAAATGATTAGCACAAGGGCCTCCCTATCATGGTAAGATTTCATCATGTTAACATGGTACAATTTGTGCCCCTGCCATCTGCCTAGCACTTCCACCATGTAGTTAACAGCACTTAACTTTCTTACCACCTTGTAGGGTCCCTCCCAAGCTGCTTGCAGCTTGTTGTGTCTAACAGGAATGAGAACCATCACCTGCTGCCCTACAGCATACTCTCTAGCTCGAGCATTCCTGTCATACCGCACCTTTTTCTGTTGTTGGGCTTCTGCCAGGTTCTCCTTGGCCAGACCCATGAGTTCCCTGAGCCTTGTCCTGAGGTTCAGGACATATGCCACAACAGACTCTTTGTGAGACTCACACTCACCTTCCCACTCATCTCGAATTAAATCTAGAGGTCCCCTCACCCTATGCTCATACAGCAACTCAAAGGGTGAAAAACCTGTGGATTCCTGGGGAACCTCTCTGTAAGCAAACAACTGATGGGGCAAATACTTGTACCACTCCCTCAAACTGATCTGCAAATGCCCATAGCATGGACTTGATTGTAGAGTTTAACCTCTCAACAAGACCATTAGTCTGGGGATGGTAGGGGGTGGTCTTCATGTGCTTCACCCCACAGGACCTCCACAGACAAGCCAGCAGGTCTGACATAAAATTGGCACCTCTGTCAGACAGTATTTCCTTTGGGAAACCTACCCAGCTGAAAATCTCTAGCAAAGCATTTGCCACCTTCTCGGCCTCCATGGAGGACAAAGCCACTGCCTCAGAGTATCGTGTAGCATAATCTACAATTACTAGGATATACGTTTTCCCTGTGGAACTTGGGGTACTCAGCGGACCCACAATATCCATAGCTACCCTCTGAAATGGCTCCTCAATCACAGGCAAAGGCATCAAAGGAACTCTCACCTTGTCTCCTGCCTTGCTTACCTTTTCGCACTGCTCACAGGTCCTGCACTACCCTGTTACATCTCTGGAAATTCCAGGCCAATTGAAGTTTTGCATAATACTCCTCTTTGTACGTTTTATGCCCATATGACCTGCAAAGGGAATATCATGGGCTATGGCTAGAAGTGCCAGATGGTAAGCTCTAGGCACTACCAACTGCTGTACTCTCTAACCTTCTAGCCCTCCCTCAGGGGTCCACTCTCTGTACAGTAACCCTTTGTTCCAGTATACAGATTCCCCCTTCACTTGAGAATCAGGTGCCTCCCTAGCTACCTGCCTCAGGCCTTGCAATGTAGGGTCTGAGAGCTGAGCCTGTCTCAAGTCTCTCCTTGTAAACCTTCCCAGCTCCCCTCCCACTGAAAGTCTGACATCCTCTGACAGCGGTGCCTCACTGTCAGCCTGGGTACTACTACTCACCTCTGTCTTTGCAGTTACCCTGTCCAAGGGAACATCAGTACCCACAAGCAGCTGTGGCTCACATTCAGTCTCACTGCTACAGCGTAGCTCACTCCCTGAAGTAATCACCTCAGCAGTCCTGTCTGCAAGTATGCAGTCTGTCTGGGTCTCCTCCAGGCTACCAGACCCACATGCTTGTCTCTTAGCCTCACTGCTCTTAACTGCATAAGTACATAGTACTGCCTCATCCAAATCCTTCCCTCTCAGGTCATCTGCATGATGGTAGTTCCATACCCCTGTTGTCTCAAGACAACCCACTATTGGCATTTTGTCATTCCCATTTACTGGCTCTTTCACCTTTGGTTCCCCACCTTGCCTCCGTGGACACCTGTATGCCACATGGCCCCACTGGTTGCATTCAAAACATTTAACCCTAGCTCCTGGACATATACCCGGACTAGTGGCTTCCCCTGCTACTGGTGGATTCTGTTGGGGCAGTCTGTGCTGCCCACCATGGGTTCCTTTAGTCCCAAGAGCAGTACTGGGGGTCCCTTTCTGGTGCAGTGCTGCCCTGCTTGGTAGGTATAGCTCTCCCTTCTTCCCCAACTCCTCTGATGTAGCACACTGTCTATCTGCTAACCAGATCCTCATGTCCTCAGGCAAAGTGTTGAGGGCTTGTTCCCTTACCAAAAGGTCTGCCAGCCTTTCAAAATTGGTGACCTGACATCCACTCACCCAGCTATGAAAATAAGTGCTCCGTTCAACAACACATTCACATACATTTTCATCTGCCTTGCTTCTATGTTCACGAAACTTTTTCCTATACATTTCAGGTGTTAGCTTAAAAATTCTAACAAATGTATTTTTACAGCAGTATAATCAAAACAGTCAGTGTCATGCATTTTTGCTAAAGAAGTTACATCTTTACCATGGAGTAAGGGGGTCAGGAACCGTACCCAGAGCCTTTGGTCAACTTCATACTGTTTACATACCCACTCAGACATATGAATGAAACTATCAAAATTATCCCCCTCTTTAAACTGTGGAAGAAATTTACTGACCTTTTGTGCTTCTGGGTTCCGGTTACTCCCTTCCCCATTACCTCCATGACTCTGGCGAAGAGTCAGCATTTCCCCCTCATGCTTTCTGTGCCGTTCCTGTTCTTCAGCTTCTAGGCTCCTGATTCTCTCGGATGCTTCCAGTTCCATACACTTTGGCCTCCAACTCAAGTCTCTTTAGCTCCAGCTGGATTTTTAAGTCCATTGCAGAATGGTTGAGCTGTCCATTCTCCGAGAATATTGTCAGTTTGATTATCCTCCAGGCTGCTGTTTTCTGATGCAGCTGTAACCAAGGCTGCAATCAGGTCTGTCTTAGTCAGGTTTCCATGCACCAGCCCCCTAGCCTGGCACATCTCCACCAGATGGCTCCTTGTCAGCTTTCCATACTCTTCTGCTGACATGCTCCCTGCTCACACTGACTAACACTAAGCTAACAAAAGAAATAAACAATTGTGATCTGAACTCTTGGTATACACTGTGTGACTGTTTTAGAGTACAAAACACTTTTAGAGATCACTGCACATAAGCTACAGGAATTCGCTCTACCCCACACTAGTACAAGCCAATTAGTATGTGAAGGAGATCTCACCACTGCCAAACACTTGTGATGATCGTGCCCTGGCCCAGCAATCAAGGAGCCTGAATCCTCACCACTAACACCAGGGAGGTCGTCTCCTAGAAGAGGAAAGGATAACTAATACACACAGTAAAGTACAATTTCCCTTAAGTGCACACAGAGATCACAGTCAGTCTGGGGCTGGCTGCTCCCTTGCTCACCAGGTCCCCAATAAGAAATCCCCACTGGCACAGCTATAGGGTCTAGATCTCAGCCTAGCTGGGCAAGCTAAAACCTCCAGTACCCTCTCTGTCCAACCAGTGCTTTGTGTCCCTGCCCAAGTAGCTGACACAACACATACACACTTTGAGATAAGCATTTATACAACTTTACAGACACTCCTGGGAAATGCTGACACAGATTCTCTAGCTGTGCCCCTTTACCCAGACTATACGGCAGTAATTACTGCCACCACCCAGTTAATAATATCAGCTACTAAAAGGGCCTTAAAAGGGTGTCCAATTATTACTGTGCAATATTAATATCCAATGGTAATGTGACTATACAGTCTAAGGCTTATTGGAAGGGCTTAGACAGTAAACTCTATAAATATATAATGTACTCTGAAGCATACTTCTACTCTACACAAACATGCCATGGGTAGATGGTTTTAAAAATATTTAATAATAAATAATTAAAACACAAGACAAATCCACTACACCACAGAGATATCTAAGAGTTCACAGATCACACAGAAACTTAAAATAATATCGTAGGAAAGATCTGATTACACAGAAAAAGACATAATCTAACTTTCTATTCTTTAGCTAATCTTGCAAGATATCACAATGCTAGAAACTTACATGTGAGCATAAGAAGAGTGCTGATAAGTTAGATGTCCAGATCAAAATTCTCTAGGTCTCTTGTGAGAAATAGTATTTAAACATTACTGTCTTTAAGGCCCTCCCAAAATTACATCATTTTTGACACTTAGGTTTTCCCAGTATTCATATTGCATCATCTTAACACCTGGTTTGAGTTCTCAGGCCACAAACTGCATTATTTAGTAATCTAACCTCTGCACAGAAACTTACAACAATAGAAGACATTTCACATGTATACACTAACAGAAACTAAAGCCATAAAGTATCTTCCACATCTAAATTCTAGTCATAAACTTTAGCCTTAAAACAATGGGCATGCAATTTTCATCCATCCACCCTCGGCCGAATTCTAACATGAAAGGATACAACATGCTTCAGTGGGCCAGTAGAGTGCAATGTTGTCACAAATTTTGCAGTTCCACATTTCACAGTGTTTTCTTACATTTAAAAACACAAGCCTGTATTTTACATTTATTTATACAGTTGATAGAATTATATATCAAATTACCGTGGTGGTGGTGCTGCGGTAGCATTGTCGCCTTGCAGTAAGACGCTATCCGGTTCGATTCTCAGCTAGAGCGTCTTCTGCATGGAGGCATGCATGAGTGGGCGTACCTTCGTTAAAGGTTGTGCATCAGGGCTGGTAACTCTGCACGTAAAAATCAAATACCAATCATTAGCGGACTGGACTTCCGCTGTGGTGACCCCTAACCGGGAAAAGCCGAAAAGACACAAATAGAATTATATATCAAATTCTATTTGACTAGGCTGGCAGCCTTTGCCCATATCTCCCCAGTCATCACAGCCTGCAAAGCAAACTACTGATTGTCCCTAAGGAGACTACAGGACAGTGAATAAAGTGATAGTGATTTCAGCCTCTCCTGGTAGCTGATGTATTTTAAGCGTATGTTTTTTTTAAACTGTGGAATATCTGGGGTATCATTTGCTGAATATGAATAGTAAGATACATCCCAAAAAGGGTATTGTATTTGATAATAGGTGTGCTCAATGCATAATATAGAGCCTCTGATTGGGTAGCTAGTAATTATATCAAGAATGTGCCACTTTGGTTGCATTAACTTTTTTTTTGCTTGTACCACTTTTATTTCCTTTATATGCTTGAAGATGAGCAGGACTGCCCCCTCAAACTAATTGTCACTTCATGGCTTACACTGTATGCCTGGCTACATTAAGTTACAAGTTCAGGTTTTAACCTAACTGTGAAACTCTGAAGAAACACTTAACCAGGAAACAGATGAGTCATCCTGCCTAGCAAGTAAGATGAATTCATGTTCTCAGCTTTCAGTTTCAGTTAAGTGTTGTGTGCTGAACAGTACTGTTATAACTCAAAGAAATTTAACTGTTTCATAGAAAAATACATAATGGTGCTAAAGTTTTCCTTGAACATGTACTTGGCATTATTTCTTCTTCTCCTGATGTATACTAGAGCTGCCAACTCAGGTAACCTTTCTCTTTTTCTTAAACAGTACAATAGCCAGCTATAACTGCGTCACTTTTGATGGATGGTTGGATTATTATCTGTTAACAATTTTTAACAGAATGTATGAAAATGGGTATACTGCACACGAGATCTTATCCAGTGAATATTTCTGGAGTATGTGTGTGTAGGAGTGTGAATAAGCTTTCTTTGTGCTATCATGTTGCTCTTTTAGAGTTAAAGAAAGGATGCATTTTTAAGCTGTGTGCTTCCCGCTGCGTAGCCATTTTCTGACATCAGATCTGTTTCTGTGTGTGTGTTGGTGTATGTGTGCATTTGAGCATTATTATATAAAAAAATATTTGTAGTACTTTTTGTCAGCTTTTTTTTTAATGTTCTTTCAAGAGAAGCACAACTATTTTTCTTCCGTTTATAGTGGAAGGCAACTGGATTAAAACACAGATGATAATCCACGTGTTATATGCAGAGCAGAATGATTATTTATTTATGTTTTGATAGCTTAGTTAGATCCACTGGTTTGCTTTAGGTTTGCTTTAGAGGATTACAATAAAAAGCTACCTAGCAAGAAAAACTAAACAAGTTCTCGCATGTGATATTACTGAACAATTTTTGTGCTTTATCTATTAATGTAAAGAGAATACTTACTAAGTGACATCACTGTTTATTTTTCATTAGCGGTTGCAGTATGTTCTGTGCTAGATCCTTACAAACTAGGATAAGCAGAGACTAGAGCATAATGACTAAAATTGTAGGTTTCTTATCTTTCAGGTGCAGAACCAAAATCTGACCCATTTCTACAGATTCTGTTGTAAAGGTTTAGTGAAGTATACATCTTGACTGGGTGTGGCATGTAAATTAACTCTTAAGGAGCAACATTTTACTAGCACTAGGTGATTGCATGTTGCAACTCACAACACCAATTCTTGGAATGTTGAGAACAAATAACTGAAAGTCGGGATTTATTTATACTAAGTCCAAGACTGCTGTGTCTTGTAATATTCCTTTTTCTATGAGGTATAAAGATCTCTGAGTTGGTATATAAGAGTTTGGGGAGTGCAGGAAACTGACCACCCCCAACAATGGTGGGGGTTGCGAAGAGCAAGTTCAAAGGAGAAAAATAATGTTTGATATTCATTCTTCTACGTTTTTATACTTTTTTGGCATTTTGGGACTTGGCATTGGGAGACTCCACATTTCAACTGGGAGGTGACAGTATTTAGAACTGATAATTATACGTGTGTGTGTGTGTGTGTGTGTGTGTGTGTGTGTGTGTGTGTGTGTGTGTGTGTGTAGGCTGGCACATATGTGTGTGTGTGTGTGTGTGTGTGTGTGTGTGTGTGTGTGTGTGTGTGTGTGTGTGTGTGTAACTCTCAGCATATATTTGTGGTGTAAATATATAGATATGTATCTGTTAGCACCAGGGTTGCCAGACGTCCCTATTTGGGCGGGACTGTCCCGAGATCAGCAGCCTGATCCCGAGTCCCGCCCTGCCGGTTTAAATCCCGCCAGCCTCCGCTGTTTGTTTTTGATTGTCCGTATACCTGGTATACGGGCCAATCAAAATTGCTAAAACGAGTTTTGTGTTCCAGATTAAACACGAGTTTAGCGATTTTGCTTGGCCCATTTGCCGGTATACATGCCAAATCAAAAATCGCTAAACACGGGGCTTCTCGTGTTTAATGCGAATGCAATGCACTAAACACGAGAAGCTCCGTGTTTAGTGCAGAGTTACTGAGTGAGCTCAGTTCTTTAATGTGTAACTGTGTTCCGCATTAAAGACCTTTTTTTTTTTTTGCTCTTCAGTCTCTGGGTCTCCGAAGACCTTTTTTTTTTTTTTTTTTTTTTTTTTTGCTCTTCACTTGTCGTGAGAGACCTTTTTTTTTTTTGTCCCTACCTGGGGGTCTGCAAATCTGGCAACCCTGGTTAGCACTGTTAAAAGTGATTTGGTCATGAATGTAAGTGTTTCATGGTACCTAGTGAGTTAAGTACCGTGATGTATGTACATTGTTATAATTTACTATTTATTTGGGACATTTTTAACAAAAAGCTTCATAAACATTTTATTAAGCCACAGTTCAAGTAAAACTACTGCAGTCGATTATGACATCACTGCAAGCAGAGCAAGCGCTGTGCCCGCAGGCTATAATGGTGCACCTCTGCCCATGAGCAACAGTGCACCCATTAAAGTTTATGGATGCACTTCATGCTTTCATGGGTTCATAGGTTCATAGGTAGGCACTAGGCTATCGGCCCTAGGGCCTATACAAGCCTTGCCAAAAAGGTACCCTGGCTTTCGCCACCCAAGCAAATTATTTTCCTGTGCCCCTGTCAAGCAGAGCCACAGAGGTGATCCCTGGGGTGAATTTCCTATTTCCCATCCAATCATCAAGATTTTTCTTGAAGAGTGCCAATGAGGAGCTCTGCTTGATATAGATAGGTAGTTTTTCCAGAGTATGGGAAGTCTCTGGGACAGGAATCTATCCATCCAGCATGTTCTGTTTATTGTGGTGACAAGGTTTAGGTCCCTAGAGCGTGTAGCTTGGAGGGTTTGGGATTTCCTTAAGTGGAGCATGTCCAGCAGCTCTGGGTTTGACATAGCTTTGTATGTTACGCAGAGATTGCCTCTGAATAGGCGATATGTGATGGAGTAAAGCTGGAGTTTTTTGAGATGGTCTGTGTAGGGCATATGTTTGAGACTGATAATCCTCTTTGTGAGGTATTTCTGTGGCCTTTCCAGTTGTTGTAGATGTCTTGAGAGGTACATACCAAAAGGGGCGTCGTACTCTATAATGGGTCTAATGAGTGATGAGTAGAGGGGAACAATGACCTCTTTTTTTCCTGGATGAGAAACCTTTTGTGATGAGGTGTGCCACCTAGAAGGATTTCCTGACTACTGTGGCGATGTGATTATCAAAGGAGAGACTACTGTCCATCTGTGTCCCAAGGTCTCTTCTCACACTTTCAGTGTTAAGGAGACTACCACCTATGTGGTAGCTCATGGGTACAGAGTTTTTACCAAAGGGGATGACAATACACTTTTTGGCATTGAGCTTGAGGCCATGGCTTTGACACCAGGCATCTGTCTCAGTGAGGCCCTTTTGTAGGATGTCCACATCATTAGGAGTTTCAATTATGGCTCCTAGTTTGCAGTCATCTGCGAACTTCATTAGCCAAAGACCTTCTGTGTTAGCATGTACTTCAAAAAGTAGATACCAAACAGGCGAGGACCCAGGACTGAACCCTGTGGTACTCCACTTGTCACTAGTTTGAAGTCGGATTTGGAGTCTGCTACTTTCACAGTGTGGGTTCTGTCAGTGAGCCAGTTGGCAACCCCTCTTGTGACAGGGAGTTATACCGAGTTTACTGAGTTTATCTATAATTCCAGAGTGGGGGATGGTGTCAAAAGCCTTGGTGAGATCTAGATAGGCTGTGTGAACCACCTTACCCTCGTTTACAGCTTTGGAGACTGTTTCAAAGAAGTCAGTCAGGTTTAGGAGACATGATCTTTCTTTTACAAACCCAAACTGGGTGGGGTCCAGAGTTTGGAGATTACCAATGTCTTTGTTTATAAGTTCCATATAGGTACATAGGTTAGTACTAGGCTTACTGCCCTTTTTTGGGCCATTTGAAGCCTAGCCAATTACCCCATGTGAGAATCAAACCCTGCACCTTGTGTCTTTAAGGTAAACACCTTAACCATTATGTCATCCTCCCACCCCATGATGATACGTTCCATGGCCTTGCAGACCAGGCTCGTTAGGCTAATGGGGCGGTAGTTCCCTGGGGTCTATGGTGGATCCCCCTTTGTGGAGTGGGATAACCGTTGCTGTGCACCATTCAGTGGGAACAAAGCCTGAGGTGAGGCTATGATTGAACATGGTGCCTAGGTGGGGTGCCAGTTCATTATGTAGTTCATGTAGAATGTAGCCTGGGATGTTGTCAGGTCCCATGGATGCTGTGTTCTTGGCTTTGGACAGTGTGGTTTTTACTTGTGCAGCCATGATTACAGGAACTTTGCATTCTTCCGGTATAGAGATGGGCCCCTTAGGGGGTGAAGGGGGGGTAAAGTTAGCACTGAACCTATCTGCCAAGATGTTGGCAATATCAGTTGGTTCTGTATATTTAGTGCCATTGTGCTGTAACTCAGAGCAGATCTGAGTGTTGCCATTGAGATTCCTGACATAGCTATAGAATGCTTTGTGGTTGTCTTTAGAATCAGTGGCAAGTTTGTTTTTATAACTAGCTTTGGAGGATTTTATGAGGGATCTCAGCTTCTTACTGAGGCTGACCAGGGAGTTCTTCCAGTCATGGGATTTTACTCTTTTTTTGCAATAGTTTCTTTCTTCTGTTGTAGAGTTTATTTATGGCAGGGGACCACCATATTGGCTTCCTTTTTTTGGAGGATAGCATCTTGGTTCTGTTAGGGATAGCATGATCCATGCACTTGTGTAAAGTTCTTATAAAGTGCATTTGTGTAGGATTCAGCAGTCGTACCTCTATTGTCCATCTGCATGGGTGTCGTGAAGTTTGCCACTTCTGTCTTAAGCTTGAAGTTGGCTTTGGAGAAATTTTTTACGGTGGTTTCCCTAATGGGAGGTGGGGTGGGATGTGGATGTCTAGGGTGATTAGCTTGTGGTCGGATCTGACCAATGAGGAATTGACCTCTGGTGTGGAACACTGGTTGCCCATGTTGGTAATGACCAGGTCTAGGATATTGCTGCCTCTGGTGGGGGTATGGATAAGTTGATCCAAGGTGTTGGAATTTATGAATTCCAGAAAACATTGAGCAAAAGAGTTGGTACATGAATAGTTTTCCCAGTAAATGGTGGGGTAGTTGAAATCTCCCATTATTAGGGTGTTGGGTTATACCATAATATTTTCCAGTGTATCAAGAAATGAGGTGTGGGAATCCTGGGGCATGGTAGGGGATCTGTAGCAAGTTACAATTTGGATTGCGGTCTTGCCCAGAGTTAGTTGCATTTTAATCTCGGCAATAATATCTGAGCAACTAACCTGGAGGTGTGGATATCCTTAATGAATATGGACATGCCTCCACCTTTAGTGTTTTGGTCCAGGTTAAGTGGCCGAAAGGTGTGGTATGAATTATAGCCTGGTAATGCAGGGGTGATCTCTGGAACCTTGAACCAGGTCTCTGTCCACTGCACAGATGTCAATGTTTTCCATTTTAAGGAGTGCCTCGAGTGAATGCATTTTGAGGCTTAGACTTCTAGCAATGAGTAGCATTACCCTCAGATTTTGCTTGCTTGTACCTGTTATGGTGGTGAATTTGTCATTTGAACCTTGCCTAAAAAGCCACTATAGGTGTGGTAAGAGCCCTAGCCAGTATCCGGAATCCCAAGGGCGACAGGTGCAGGCCATCTCTGACAAAGCATCATGGTCTGTCGATCATGTCATCACAGGTAGACAGATATTGAATCCCCTTAGAATGACACCAAAAGCGTAGCCAACTGTTGAAGTCAATCATTTTGTCCTTGTACTGTGGTATCATTCTGGGTGATGGCAGGATGCTACTCGGGTCTAGAGTCATACCTGCCTGGGCTACAAGATCGAAGAGCTCCTCCATGTCTCTTTTCATGTAGTCCAGGGGAGCGGCCTTAGGTCAACTGGTGCCCTAGGCAAAAGGGCTCCATGGCGCCCCCATCCTAGTCTACCTATACCAAATAAATACTGGAAAAGCACCCCTACTAGAGCGGCGCCCTAGGCGGCCACCTAGTTGGCCTATGCCTAAGGCCGGCCATACAGGGAGGTACATCTCAGGTCATTCACACCAACATGGACAATGACAGAGTTATATTTGTACTTGTTTTGGAGTGACCTGAGTGCGTGCATTATGTGGTGGATCCTGGCACCTGACAGGCAGCTGACAGTAACTTTCTCATTGTTTAGCCTGGTGAGTGGACCATCAGTGTGCCTGACTATAGAGTCACCTATGACTGGAGTGTTGGGTACGCTGTTATGCCTTATGGGCTGTAGTTGAGTGGCACACTAAGTTTGTGGGCTATGTGTCATTTGGGTTGTGTTGGGGGGGATGAAGGTTACATGCGTTTCTGCTTTGGAGGTCTCTGATGCTTGAGCAGATTTTTATTGAGAGCCTCCGAGATTGTAGGTGTGTGTTTTGTGTTGCTATGTGTGTGTTTTTGTGGTGTAGGTTTTGAGGGACTATGTGATGAGTGTGGTGTGGTGCAAGTGTTTACCTCCTCCTCTTGACTGTCTAGTCCAGTCTTGGGTTAAGAGAGCTTTGCTTCCAGTTTGGCTATATAAGTGCATCTCTCACAGGTGGTAGTGTTTGGTGGTAGAAGGAGAGGGTTGTCTGTGTACATGAGGCAATTGCAGCATTGCTCCAAGATGCCCAGATTCATCAGGTAGACAGTAGAAAACACCGAGAGCTGACCCTTAGACATGCCTGGATATGTGCTTAATTATTAAGTACTAAAAACTGTTTTTCTCTAGACAAGTGAGGAAAATTGAGTGCTGTAGTAATTTGTAGCTTATTTAGTGCTTACAATTAGTTCTGAGCAAGTGCTGAGTTCAAAGAAACAGATTGGAGTGCTAAAATTAAAAAAAACTAGCCATGAACTGCCACGGTGTCATTGAGGTTAAAGTTTACTTCTCAGTTCAGTGGCATGATCGTAGCGAAAGTTGTGATTTTAAAAAGCTTTTCCACCAGCAAATGGAGCTGTGTCACAATTCTGAAGAAATGTTGTTTGGCAACTTGTGCACTACCTTGTATAGTACAAAGATAAAGAATTTGTAATGACCAAATCACTTTAAAGTCGTCATTTTATAGGTTATATGTAGGGACATGACTTTTGAATTTGTTTTTAAACATTTACTGTTTTGGCTCCTTCAGGAAGCACAGCACTACATGGGCTGTTTTTTCTTTTAGTTTATTTATTTATTTTTTGCTACCAGCAGACTGTCACATATCTAACTGATACTAGGGTATAATAACTGCTGATTCCTGTTTCAGAGTTCTGATAACACTGATATCAGAATATAATGTAGCCTCTCTCATTTATTCAAAAAGACTTCTCATCAATATTAAAAGTGGCGGGGGGAATGTGGATGCTACAAATCTCCAATGCCCATGTTTTTTTCCCTTTCAATAGCTGCAGTTTTCGCCTGAAATACTGACATCAATGAATGCAAAAACCAGAAATATATTTCTGCAAAATTCTTTATCAGCACCGGTGGCTGATTTATGCTCTGAAAGTATATTTTCAGCATGGAGAATAACTGTAACAGCCTCTGAAAATTGCTGGAAATAGGCTGAACCATCTGGTTTTGCTGTGGTATAGCAACTGCTGATAGTTAACATCAATGAATTCACAGAAATCTTTTAGATCCTCTGTGTGAATAGTATACACAGAAAAATAGTGGAAAAACTTCAGCACAATTACTTCATCATCAACTGCCATTAAATTTGCGCCATGTCTAATACAGTTGTGAAGAACATGGGCTGGACATCCAAGGCCCACCAATGGTTTCTTAAGGCTCATTTTAAACTGAGAAAAAACATTCTTGCTTTCTTTCCTGTTGATGCCCCCAAAGTTCATGCTTGCACTGTCTCCTGCAAATGCAACATATTTTGATGACAGACTATATTTCTCAAGGGTTTCCAGTAGGTAATTACATACCATTTCAGATGCTTCATTTGGCATGCTGTCCCGTGAAAGCAATCTAGTCTGAATTCCACCAGTTTTCCAATTAAAATACTGATTGGTTATTGGGAATAATTTCTATGCACCATGGTTACTGGCATCTATTGCAATTCCAAAGCAGTTAATGCCATTTAATAACTTTACTACTTCCATAACAGTGTGAGGACCACTGACATTGTTAATAATTGCCTCCATTTTTAACCTGGCACATGTAATATTTTTAGTAGTTTCAGAGTCATTAAACAGCCTACGCATTAGACCACGAGTGCAATGCATAGATAACATCACTTTATATAATCAATTCAATAAATCACATGACTATCTACAATTACTACTAAAAGGTATATTACTTCTATAAAACTGCTTCCAAATACAGTAGCATTTCATGTACAGCCAAAAGACAAAAACAAGTTCATGAATTTATATATAAAAAATGCATCCAGTAAAACATTCCAAAAACTGTTACAGAACTAAGGGGTAATAGAGCTAAACCTTATTATTGTAGGAAATATATTAGGAATATCGAGAAAAGTGTACATAATGAAAATAATAAATTAAAAGTATGTCTGTATTACTCCAGTGATGATAAATGTTATAGAGACATCATAGAGAAACATTGGAAAGTTTTAACTACTGACGGAGTTATGAGGAACATTATAGATGAAAAATCTAAATTTGTTTATAAAAACATGAAATCTTTGAAACAACATCTCTGTATCCCTAAGGGAAGTAAGATAGTGTTAAATAAACATTGTACGATGCCCTGTGGACACTGTAAATGTTGCCAGTATATTGATAGCAGTGGAGAGTATAATCACCCTGATCAAAATAAAATTTATAAGTTTAGTGTTTATGCCACATGTGAAACTGCTCATGTTGTATATTTGGCATATTGCCCTACCTGTTTTAAATTTTATGTGGGGAAAACTGACAGGACCCTTAAAGGGAGAATTAAAGAACATTACTACCATATTAATAAAGATAGTATTGTTAGTGCCCTGTCTAAACACATATGAGTACTGATCGTTCTAACTTTTTCAGGTTTATGGTGACAGCACTTATTTTTGAAAACATCAGGAAGGGAGATATTAATAATCTAACAGAGCAGATGGAATCCAAATGGATACTTAGGTTAACAGGAGACTTTTGGCGTGGCCTGAATGATAGGGTACCCATTAAACCCAGGCTTAAAGCCAGACATTTGAATAAGAAGGAATATATAAATTCATGAATTATATACATGTTTTGAAATATATTTGGAATATTTTTTGGAATGTTTTACTGGATGCATTTTTTATATATAAATTCATGACCTTGTTTTTGTCTTTTGACTGTAGATGAAATGCCACTGGTTTGGAAGCAGTTTTATAGATGTAATATACCTTTTAGTAGTAATTGTAGATAGTCATGTGATTTATTGAATTGATTATATAAATGGTTATGTATGTGCTTTAGTATATATCTGATGAAGTAGCTTTGCTACAAAGGCGCTTATGTATTTGGTGGTTTTATATTAAAGAAAAGAGTTATACTGGAATTTCTTGCTGTCCTTGGATCCTTCTGTGTTTTCTGTATAGTATAAAGTATATTAAAAGAACACTTTTACACAAAAGCAGGCCAGGGTCAGGATGCTAAACCCAGGTAAAATACGCTTTGCAGTATGTAGTATCAACAATGCATAGTATTTACCTGATTCACACCCGTGGTAGCCACCCTTTGGTATAGCATCTCTCCGGTACTGAAAACAGAATGCAAAAGCCAACATTTGCATTACTGTATTGCGTTCACATATACATTAGCCAAAGGTCAGCGCTTGTACTCACCCCATGCCACTACACTCAAATGCACAGCAGTCTTGCAGAAGCAGAATTGTAACAGTGCATAGTAGGACCACTCATTTCACTTACAAATAGCCCCACCCAGTACCCATTACCTACCAAAAGTAGGTGACTTGGCCTTGCCGGCATCGGTAATGTTTTCATCACCGTATAGACCTGATGCATGCAAATAGTCAGAGTTTGCATTCTGTCTTGTTTCACCCAAATACACATTAGTCCTGCAAAGCCAGAATTATTACACCAAGGCTACAGTACCAAACATTTCATCCACAAACAGCCATCATATCAATTGCTGACCTGAAGTATCTGCTTTGACCCTGCCAGGATTAAAACGAAAATAGCAATGATTCCATTAATGTACTCTGTTGCACAGAAACAGTAGTTACAGGGTTGTATGATAGCTGACTTTAGCCACATACACATTAATCTTCCAAAGCCACAATTACAACATTTGATCTTGCAACATTAAAAAGAAAAACAACAACAAAAAGACAACACTGTCATCAAAATAAGTATTCTTTTTTTTCACATAAACAATACTCAGAGTTCAGAGCTGTGGTTGATCTTACTTCACTCAAATGCACATTACTCTTGCAAAGCAAGCCAGAACTGCAGCATTCCATTCGCACATAGGCATTGACCCCATCCCAAATGCCTACCAAGAGAATCTGCTTTGAGCCAACAAGGTTTAAACTAATGAAATAAAAGACCACCGGTACATTACTGTACTTCTTTCACATCACATAGCCAGGGACCTGCACGTGATCTTAGTTCACCTATACAGACTTTACTCATGCAAGAGTAGAGTTTGTTTCAACAACAAAACATTGACAAACCAGTCTAATGTATCTTGACTAACCCTGCAAAAAGATATTGGGGGGGATTCAGGAATCCTCCGTGTAGGACGAACTAAGTCCTACTCGGAGACTGCCGTCTAAGAGTTAGATGACAGTGCGTCATGCAAATGCATGAGGGCGCACTGACTCAACTCCCAGCCTAACATGGAGCGTGTAGGAGTGCAGGGTGCTTGTCAGACTGCCGAGCAGTCCAAATATCCACGCCCCTGCAAGTGTCTAAATCTGCAAATGTCAGCAGATATGAGCGAGTTCGCTCAAATGTGTATACCCCTAACACTACACTCCCCCACATTCAAAACCCCTGTACAAATGAAATAAAAGTTAAAACAATTTTTTTTTTAAATTATTCCCGAAATAACTGCCCGCATTTGCGCGCGTGTGTGCGGGTGTGCCCATTGCTTAGCTACAGTAAGCAGTTTAGACATTGAAGAGGATAATAAACTACTAATATGCAAATTAAGCCAAATTGCAATAATGTAGTGGTAGAGCCTTCGCACAAAGAGGAGGCATTCCCGGTTCGAGTCCCACCACTCCCCTTTCCATTTTCATTAGGAAATCTGTGCATAAAAATAATTCCTGACATTTACCTTTTAAATTCTATTAAAATGCATTGAAATGGCCTATGTAGTAGTGAATGATATTTTAAATATATATAAGAAGGTGAAACGGTCATGCATACTAATGAATGCATAAGTAACCTATCTTAAGCAATGTGATGCACTGCTAAGCAACATTTACCAGTATTAAGCACATTTAAGAATAATTGCCCATAGCTAAGCACTGCTTTAACTAGTGCAATAGCTTTGCGTGGAGCTGCGCATCGCGCCAACAAGTGCAACGTCGGGCAAAGTAGAGCAATGTCGAGCAACGTTGAGCAACATTGGGCAAAGCTGAGCAAAGTCAGCTAAACACAGTCACACCCCCTACTGGTTAGGCCAGTAGTAAAATAAAAAGCAATGACAGGTCTCGAACCCAGGATAGTGTGCACCATAATCACAGTACTAATCCACTAAGCCATGACAGCATTTGATGTGCATGGACTGTCAACACAGATATACATATGAATCAAAGTTTACCCAGTGCTAAGCAGGTGTGCACTCAGTTGAGAACTTTCAAATCCGGCCAATCACAAATAAGTGTGGGAAATGAGGCAAATATAAGCTCCATAGGTGGGAATACTCGCCATAACTGGTTGCAGCTCCCATCTGCAGGCAGCAATGGCTGGTGTCGGAGATGGCTGTCACTTCTGAGCGCAATGGTGGGGCATTGAGGAGTCAAAACTGATGGTTTGGCTCCTAGTCCATCATCATGATGCTAGACTCCTGCAGGGCCAGTTCCAGGTTACAGAATACAAAGAGGAGGCCTGGAACCATCTTGCACATGAACTCACCAGTGCCACAGGTGTCCCTCGGACTGGTGAGCAGGTCAGACATCACCATGCAGACCTGAAGAGACGCAAGCAGGACCTACTGAACCAATGGATACAGGAGACCCGTGGGATGCAAAATGCCCCACTACTGAGTAGGTAGCCATGGACTGAAGTATGTAAAAATTGCTAGTGTTGTCGATAGTATGGATAGGTATATGTCTCAATATCACTTCATTTACTTCACAGCTGCAGGTGTCCATACTGCGAATCAGCAAGCCTATGCAGATAGGCTGCTAAGGCTGCGCCACCAGGTAGGTTAGTAATTTTTCTGCATGTACTGTTTTATAAAATAAGTGAGAGAGCCTGGCTAAAAGTGTCTCAGCCCAATAATAAAGGTATAATAAGGGTTGAATAACTTCTCTGCATGAACTGTTATGTAAAATAAGTGAGAGAGCCTGAAAAAGAGTGTTGTAACCCATTAATAAAGGTATAATAAGTCCTGAATTATTTCCCTGCATGTATTGTTATATAGAATAAGTGAGAGAGCCAGAAAGAGTGTTGTAAACCATAAATTAAGGTATAATACATCCTGAATAAGATGTCTGCTAGCACTGTAATAATAAATAAATGAGAGAGCCACTAAAAAGTGTGTAATTTAATTAATGAAGGTATAACACCTGTAGTGTGTCTGTGTCACCTTCTTTGAAATGTAGATGTACTCTTGCAGTATAGAAATAGTAGTGTTGTATTAAGCGCTGTCAACCCACACTTGGGTAGGCCCATAGAAAGAGTACGGAGGGAGTGGCAGTATCTCCTAAGCATATATACAGTTCTCAACTGTAGTTTCAAGGCTGGCATGTATAGGTAAATCTGGCACATGAGTATCTTGTAATTGTGTGCACCGGAAATGTCAGTGTGCTGCAAAAATGTAGGGGGCTGTTAAAATTTAACTGGTAATGTCACCTGAACACCTCCAGATATGTAGACATATGAATATAAATAAAATATATAAATATGTAGCAGTAACATCTGCATCCTGGACAGTTTGTATATTAGATACAGGTCAGGTACATAATTAACTAGCAAAACACATCCCACAACGTACTGGACAGTGCCCAGTGTAATAATGCATGTAGTGGATGTATACCTGCAGTCAATATGAATGTAGTGTAAACTATAAGTTCATATAAGTTGTTAATTTTTACACCCTACTGTATGCACATAAACAATGCAATTCCACACCTCAATGGGTATGTGTAATCTCAAAACATTTGTTGGGACATATGTCCAATTGGTTTATAAATATCTGCATAACTTTGCATGTGCCCTGTTCGAACACCACAATCTTGGTGGCCTGTTGCCACCAATCATTCCTGCATGCTGTTGGAATGTCCACTGTCATTCAATATATGCATGTGTTATGCTTGCTGTTCAACTGTTGGAACTCTGGTGTGTTGGGTTAATGGGAATATTACTGCATGCTGTTACAACTAATTTGGAATACTGTTGGCTATGTTGTCATTAAATACACTTAAACACAGAACGTATGGGAAGGCCGGTCCCAGCGGACCCACCTGTCCCACCTCAGCTGGCGATTGCACCTGGCACCAGCAGGTCCGGTGCCCAGCCCGGGACCCCCTCCTCCACTGGTCCTGTGCCAGCTTCGGGTGGAAGTGCTGTAGGGGATGGGGCTTGGCCCCCCATGCAAGCGTGGCCGGAGGAGGGCCACCTGTCAACCTCCAAAGGGTCCGGGCTGTGGTGCTTAGGGAGATCCAGCGTTCAGTCACTGATCCCCTATGTCAGCTCGAGGTAAGAGTGGCGCGACTCACGGGTGAGCCTGCCCCTCCTACACAGCCACCCTCCGGGCTGTGCAGGTGACTGCCCATGGGTGGGGATCTCAGTTCCACTGTTACCATCTGTGGGCTCATGGGCTTGCGATTTCCAAACATCCTTCCCTGTCAATTGTGTTCACCCACCCCATGTGTCATATTCCGCCCCTGTATGCGTCTTGTTTGTCCGGTCTGTTTACCTCCCAAACCTACCTCCCACAACATACCTACTTCCCCTACCTCACATTCCACTCTCACCTGAAAAAAAAAAAATGGGCAATCTGCTCCCACAAAAAAAATACGCCCCATACATAGCTGCCCATTTTACACAAATGTCCACTGGACACAGACACTGAAATTCAATTGGCAGTACAACATACTTCGTTGTCCTCACCCCTCTCTCAGGGGTGTAAGGTTTCAAAATTCCCTCCAAATTATTATTATATGCACAGCTGTTGCTGTTAAAGAAATGGGCAGCTATGGACCTTCCCTACACCTGTCCTGCACATCCCGAGCTGTTTTCCCTACTGTCTTACCCTCTTTGTACCCCTTTTTCACCACTTTCCTATCTCCCCATTTTCTTTTCTTTCAAAGAAATTAGCGCAGGGGTTAGCAGGAGTAAGCACTTTTAAGCAGTAGTTGGTGGGATTGCATGAGTGTGCACATGTGTGCGCTTAGCTAAGAATTGCAAAGCGTCACGCAAACCCACGCAAACCCACTTACAACTGCTTAAAAGTGCCTTAGTCACCCTGCATATGAGGGCCCTTGTTCTGCTCACCAGCAAAATAAAACACCACTGTCAGTCTTGAACCCCGGACCTTGGACAGACTAGACTGCATGAAGTACCACTAGGCTACAGTAGATACACAGCAGGTTGTTGCTGAAATATATATATATCATGCATCAGAATGTGTGAATGTCAAGGAAAGATAAGAATGCCATAACACAAAACCTGTTCTGTGGAACTTTACCAGCAGCTGTTGTGGAATTGCATTAGATGACTGTGATAACAGAACCACACATTCTAGCGGGAAATAATTTTACTGCAGCACTCTACAACCCCCACACAGTATCCCACCCAAATGTACAAATTACCACTGTGTTTAAGGTACACCAAGGATGTAGGTAGGCATACTCAGTACTGGAATTGTTCAGTTTCCATGAGCATCCTGTGATAATGTCAACAAAATAAAAAAGCACATACTGTGCAGAAGTGAGTACATTAATATCCACAGTATAGCAGTTCCCAAATAGTTCATGTGCCAAATGAAAACATCTCAATAACTACGTATGTATGGCAGCTAATTGTATAAGTAGAAAAGAAACTAAATACTCCCATGTAGCTTGTGTTACCATTTGTAGGGGAGAGTACAATTCTACAATGACAACTGTGTACTGGAAGTGGCGACATTCAGGTCTGAGTACAACATTCAAATCACCGGCTACACCCCTAGCTTCATATATAAGAAGTATACCAACCTTCTGACTTACACTACGGTGTCCAGAGCAAACAAGCATGGGCCTCACTTTGGAAAGCTGAAAGGCCTACGCCTACCTGACTTAGCAATTTATAGCATTCAGTTGCTATGACAGTGAGTACTGCAATTACCACACAGCAGGCTGCATGCAATTACCAAATGGTGGCCACCAATTGGTGCAGAGGCCATCACGTGCACATGTGCAGATAACTCTAAAAGCAGGCTGTACTTGCTGTCCACACATGCAATCATTTCATTGCAGCCAGAGAGAGAGAGAGAGAGAGAGAGAGAGAGAGAGAGCGAGAGCGAGAGCAAGCAAGCAAGAAAGAGAGACACAGAGACACACACAGACAGACAGACACCGGCAACAGCAACAGCCACAGCAACAGGAAAAAAAAATCAACATAAAAAAAAAAATTACTACACACACGGAACGTAATAATACAAACCCATACAAGGTAAAGGTATGTAACTGATATGTATTTACTGGCATGTAGTAGATGTTTTTGAAGAGTACTCTACATACTTTGAATCATCCATATGTGGCAGCAGTACGTATCTATGCACAGATGCCCTGCATAACTACTGCCATGGAGAAATCAGTGAGTAGCTGTGTGCAGTGGGATATGACTGTGATATATGTAGTTCAGCATTAAATGTCAAACATCTGATCCATGTTATCTGTGTTCTGTATAGTGCTGTGTACAATGGCTGTTTGGGGGAGTAGCGCTTACAGTTATATAAACAAGGATGTGACAGAGTAACAAATGCATGATAGTCATATTAATGTGTAGCTTAGCATTGGTAACAGCTGTACCAGGCTAGTATGCTAATCTAGCATTTGCAGCTATATCTACACCCTCTAATGTTATTGTGTGCTCACATGTGACACCTGTTCATGTTGCAGTAAGGCCCAACAGGTCAGCTGTGAGGTCAATGGACTTACAACAGTGTGGACCTTGTGTGTGTATAGCACACACACACGGAGAGATCTGTCTGTGTCAGATATATTAGCATCTGTACATGTGCATAGAGCAAGGGACATACTGCAACTGTTTGTGAAGGGTGGACATATATATGTTGTTGAAGGTTGTTATGTGCATACTTCTATGTAGGTTGTAGAGTGTGGCAAACAAGATAGCATACAGTGCTGGTATATGACATGTGGTGGTTAAACGCTGTGGGTATGAATTGTCAGGTTTGCAGTGTTGCAGCCAGTGAGGCCTGCTAAAGCTACATGTGCTAAGAACACCTTCAATGCATTCCGCACAACACTGTGCAATATTAGTACATAACAGTATACCTCGCAACCTTCGCATAATTGATATTCCCACCATGAAAGGTAGACCGTATATGTGCCTATATGTATATCTATATGTACACCAATGTATGTTGATATTTATGTGTGTATATATATATATATATATATATATATATATATATATATATATATATATATATAATAGAGAGAAAGAGACAGGGTCATATTTACTGCGACAGATGCCTGGTGACAAAGCCATGGACTCAAGCTCAATGTTGAAACAACATTGGCATCCCTTCTGGCAAAAACTCCATACCCATGAATCACCACATAGGTGGTAGTCTACTTAACACTGAAAGTGTGATAAGAGACCATGGGACACAGGTGGACAGTGGTCTCCCCTTTGATAATCACAGTGACACACTAGTCATGTAATCTGTCTACCTGCCACACCTCATCACAAAAGGTGTGTCATCCAGGGAAATATAGGTCAGTGTTCCCCTCTACTCATCACACATAAAGCCCATTATGGAGTATAATGCCCCATGTGGTATGTACCTCACAAGGCATCCACAGCAACAGGAATCGACAAAGACATACCCCACAAAGAGTAATACCAACCTCAAACAGATGCCCTATGCAGACCACCTCACAAACCCACAACTACACTGTGTCGCATACTGCCTACCCAGAGGTGACCTCTGCCTAACATACTAAGCTATGTAAAAAACAGAGCTGTTGGACATGCTGCACATAAACAGATCACAATCTCTATGAGCTACATGCTCTAGGGACCCAAACCTTTTGACCACAATAAACAGCACATGGTGGAGGGATAGATTCCCATCTCAGAGACATCCCATACTCTGGAACAAACTAACTATCCATAGCAAACAAAGCTCCTAATTAGCAGTTGTCATAAATAATCATGAAGATTGTATGGGAGATAGTGAATACACCCAGGCAATCACCTCTGTCTCTGCTTGACAGGGCCACATGAAATGCAATGACCTGTGTGTCAAAGGCCAGGGTAGCATATGGCTAGGCTTCTATAGACCCTAGGGCCAATAGCCTGTTACCTACCTATGAAGTGATACACACCCACATGTACTTGTTGCAATAATTGCTATGTGAGTTTGACTGAGTGTGATGGTGAATGTGTTAGTGAATGTGTCAGAGTTTGGTTTATGTGTGATAGCTTAGTGGGAAATTGTTTCTGTCATGGTATTATGTGTCCTAGCTATGATCCCAGCAAAAGATGTGTATACAATTGCTAGGCTAAAAAAGCAGTATGCCATACGTTCTGACATAGTCCCTTGTTGTCGACTGGGGTGCCCATTGTAGGCTAAAGCAGTACATGCATGCTTATTGAGTGTTACTGCTGGCGAATCCAACTCCTGTATGAACTGTAGTACTACCTAAAGCTGTATGCCTAAACAGCACAATATGGTGTACGTCCACATTTATTGGAACCACTGTTCCGTGTGTTCCCTGTAGTCCTCGCAGATTACAAACCTCAGGCATACGGTCTCGTAACTATTGACACACAGTACTGTAAGGTACACAGGTAAAGGTCACCTGTATTGCCTTACCTATGTGTCTGGTATGTATGTCTGATACCATGGCCTTGGTCATATGTGTGTAACATGTATGGTGTAGTACAGCAGTATGCCACCTATATTCACGAATGTGCACATATGTTGGGCAGGGGTCTGCCATCAACGACTAGTGTGGTATGCTGGTGATACTGTCACTGGACTTTACAATCATTGCAATGGATTACACTTTTCATGATGCATTTGCATGATATATACCTCCTGTGTCTAGGTTGTGCATTGTGTCGCATACAGTGTGCCATGTACTGTTGTATAGTATTACATACTGTTGTAAGTTTGTTGCTGTGCAAAACGTGGTTTGATATATAGTGTGTGCCAGGCACTGTCAGGCAGTTGTGGGTTGAGTACTGACATGTGGTATTGAAAGTGTGTATCTCCTGACAGCCAATAGGTTGCTATATATGGCAGTTAATTGATGTCTGTACATTAGAAATATATGTGGGCCTCATGACTTGCTCACACATATTGTTTCAATGTCTTCCAGGGTTATGTCCCACCATCGTAATCCCACCTATAGCACGGCGGAGGAAGAGGTTATAACATCCAGCCTGGTGCAGCAGTATGCCCTGCTGTTTTCTAGAACAGGACCAGCATGAGCGGACTGCACTGTGGCAAGAGCTTGTCCATCGGGTAAATGACATAGGCATGTATAACCGGACATATGAGCAGGTACGCCATCACTGCAGTGATTTAATTAGACATGTCCGGCAGCGTGCGTCTGATATCCGCAGACAGCAGCTTGCCACAGGTGGGGGGGGGGTAGCCATCCATCCCCCCTCACCAGAGTGGAGGAGCTGCTCCTGAGCCAGGTGGCTCCTGGCCAACAACAACCCCAACAACTAACGTGTGTCATCATGGAGGCCAGAGTCAACCAGCAAGCTGACATGGAACGTGCAGGTAACATGGCATAGCTGTAGACTACTGTTACCTCTATTGTTAGAGCATGCTTATGTGAGATGTGTACTGTGTAGTTAGACGATGTGGTGCCTAGTGTTGTGCAATAGTAATAGTTAGGAATACAATCTGTAGGCCTGTGACTGTCAACCATTGTACTACTGTATGATTGCAAACACACAGTAGCAATGCACAGTTATTGCCACTGACAAAGTGTCTCATATCCTTGTAGGTCCCTCTGGTGTGACAGCAAGGCAGCCAGCCCATGCTGGTGAGTGTGTTCTACTTTTAATACTGCTAATTAAATGTGCATGTCATAGGTGAGGTGTAGGCCATGTACATGTAACACACATACGCATAATGCATGCTGTGCATGTTTGCTGTGAGACTATGCACATCCCAGTAATGTGGGTAGCTGCCTAAAACACATACAATACACAGAGCATTCCACACAATTGTGGCAACACTGATGTGGACATTGGAGAGGCAGAGTCGATACAAGTGCACACAACATACACAACATTGTCATACGCAGTACACGTTAACATGCTACACATGGCGTATTCAGACACCCGCTGTAAGGTCACACTACAGTATCCCACACTTCATCCACACAGTACACATAATATACCTGAGGGGTAGATGCTTCACATGTGGCTGTGCGACACTCTTCGACACATTACACATTCATGGTAGGCAATGCCCCCTATTGTGCACCTTACAAACCCATGTAACAACTGGCTGTGGAATGGTGAATGTAGCCATGGTACTGCAGTTCTAGTACAGCATAGTATGTGCCGGTCTGGCACACATTAGTAGCCTTGAGTGACCAGATGATGCTGCATGATGTTGGCTCATGGTGGTACACCCCATCCAGTTACTGTGACCACAGTACTACACATAGCATTACCTGCTATGCACCTCAGTGTTGTGTGTGTGTGCAAACATAGGTACTTATACACAATATACATAGCAATCACCATTTGTACAAAGTGACATATATATGTCTTGTAATGCTATTGAGTGTATAGGTCACATGACACACACTGTGTCTGTGTGATGTTTACTGTTGCAGTTGTGTTGTAACATGCCATGTCATGTCTGGCACTGGCACGTCCACAATATGTCCTACACTCACCATAACCACTGTACAAAGGCCATGTTGAGCAATGGTATTCCATCAGGTAAACATGCACCACTCATCCTGTGTGTATACATAACATGCATGTGCTAATCCTGTGTCACAATTATCTGCTGAAGACACAGATGCTCTAATCAGAAATGGATATCTATGTGACACACAGATACACATCCAGCCATGGTATGTATACCTGTGAGAGATGGTGCACAGGACATTGCAGAGCTTAGAATACTTGCACAGCACTGTCGTGTCCATGTACACAGTGCATTCCAGGGTGAGGCCAATCACTGAACAACAACAACACACATGCATCAAAGACATGTATAGTGTTATTGGCAAGGGCTGTCAACACCCGCACTGCATGCTGTTGGGAAACACACGTCCTGCATGCTGACACGTGTGATATAACTGTTTGCCTTGTGATACTGTACCCCACCATCACCTGCTATTGAGTATGTTCTGGATTGCTGGTGGTGTGTGTGTGTGTGTGTGTGTGTGTGTGTGTGTGTGTGTGTGTGTGTGTGTGTTTTAGTGATGAGTGCATTTGTGTTCATGTGTGCATGTGTTCATGTGTTCATGTGTTCATGTGCTCATGTGTTCATGTATGCATGTGTTCATATGTTCATGTGTGCTGACATCATGTACAGGTCATAAAGTGTGTTTCCTGTCTTCCTCTCACAGGTGCTGACTTTGGGCTGGTTCACTGCAGCAGGGAAACTGATGTCACTGAGCAAAACAGTGGTACTGATGATAGGTGTGCTGAGGCACAGGCATGTTTGCCAGGGTCTGTCGTTGGGCCACCAATCAACAGTACACAGCTGTCCACCCCATCCATGCATACAGTCATACTGCCAATACATCCATCACAAATGCCCATAGCTGAGGGACCGCATACAGTTGGCATTGGCCAGGACAGTGTGGTATCCATGGCACATGCATCCCAACACAGCAGCCATACCCAGATAACTGTAAGGGTACCACATAGGCAGATGTCCAGGGGTTCTCGTAGGAGCACTGCTGCTCATCATGCCCCTGGCAGATGTGCCACAGGTCTGACAACATCACACATGTTCCAGGCTGTCATGGAGGCACAGGCACGTATGGAACGGTACACCAGACAGGGGTTAAGGGCACAAAGGGTACATAACACCACCGTCATTGACAGTATCCATGACCTAGCAGGTGCCATCTGTCATTACACCGAGGTCACTGATAGACATTGGGGAGAGACATTAGATATCCTCCGCAATGTCATGTCCATGTGTCAGGACAGTGCGGGATGGTTGAGTCGTCGACGTGGATGTATGCCAGCAACATCAGCAGCTGGCAGTTGCCGCAGACGTCCCTCAAGCCACAGCCACTCCCGTACTGCCAGTACCAGCCCCAGCAATGTTGGGGGTGGCTGTCCATAGAATGTCCTAGAAGACCAGGTGCACATGGCTCTGGATAGTCCCAGTGAGACCTGTGTCCAGTGTACATCCATCCACCTCTGGGGATAGTAACCAGTCTGGCTTAGTACCTGATAGTGTCAGTAGCACCCCTGCCAGGCACAGGTACCGTATCCATGGCCAGAGATGGTGATCTTTAAAGCCTAGCAGGTACAGTCTGTGGCTGTCCCACAAATACCCATATATGGCAGCCACATGGTGGAACTGTGTGCATGCACACACATTACATCAACATTGACCCATTCCAGTATTCATGCCCCTCACACACACACACACACACACACACACACACACACACACACACACACACACACACACACACACACACACACACACACACACATACATACATGTCGATTGAATGGCTCACTGTAGGCTTCTGGCAAACCAACAACACACCCTGTGCATATGATGAAACTTGTGCCGCCTCCTGTCAGCTGTACCATCGATGCAGAAACAGGCTACCATGGTGCTGATGCACAGGGTGTCTTTATAGCAGTATTGCAATGTTAGCTTGTTGTCAGTAGTACAGTGTAATGATATGCTTGAAGGTGTAGCTGAGCAGGCATGATGCATTGATGCTATGATTGTCATTGTAGTGTTGTTTACACCAGTGTTGGTTCCAATTGTGTATTGTCCAGCCACGTGCCACTTGGCTGATGTGTGCAGTATTGGCAGCATGTGTTAGAGAGTGGACAGTATATGTGGGATGTGTGTAGCACAAATTTGCAGGTGTACAGTTGTGAACATGATGGAGGTGCACTATCTGCATGTACGTGCATAGTGGACACATGGCCAGGGTGACATGCTCTGTATTACACAGTAACACTCCATAGTTTCTATTGGTGGCCAGTATGCATTGTACTACACACATTTTGGAACCTGACTACACATGTGTGTATGACATGGTTTGACACTGTACTGTGTGTGATACTGTTACTATCTGACATTGTTTTGCATTCTGGTAGTATACATCACTTCCACAGCCTGACCATAACTAATCGTTAGATGATGTCTTGACAACCGACACACAGATCTAGGACTCACAGTAACATTTGGATCCTTCAGGTACTATACTATGCCAGTAACCACTGGTATTCACCTGCACCCATTACTGACACCACTCCTTTTTGGCATGTAGCTATCTTAGGTACAAGCAATCGCAGTAGGGATATGTCCGTCCACGTCTGGTAATGCATACTGTGGCCTATAATGTATTCTCCAGATGACACACACATCCTCCACAAGGGTATCATACAGACAGATGCCTGTTGTCAAACCCATGCTGTAAAGCTATAAGCCAAACTAAGCATAGTCATCCACCTTTACGGAACATATTATCCCCACAGTACCCCATAGGTAGTAGCCACCAACATGATGAACAGGTACCGATGTGTACATGCAACCAAGTGTTACGTCATCTGTCCTTTGTTAATCACATTTCCAAAGGTATTTTGAAATCCCTCGGTGGATCACATAAGCAATAAGGGTCTGCATGCATATCCACAAAGGTTGTTCAACACCTGTTATGAATAGTCATCATTGACAGACTTTGCTGCGTTTGAACAGGTCTGACATATACCTTGGCCATAGACCCTCACACACACATTCCAATAGGAACCGTAATGACTTTGTGTGACACAGATGACCTAGGCCAGGGATCACTGCAGTGGCTGGGCTTGTCACAAGCATACAGATGTGACCTAAGGTCTGGGAAGCAGCAGCACAGTCTGGCAAAGATGACAGCTGTGTTCTTGGAGAAAGCAGGGTTCCCACACATGCAATCATTGAGGTAACATGTACATATATGTATTTGCCACACAGCTAGCTCACATGTGCAATGCATACTGATGTCATAAGCAATACCCACAACACATTGAACAAAAGTGTCACACGCACACAGCACACACACTCACCAAGTGCAGGATTCAAACCCCTACCTAACTACTTCATGATACTAGAGGAGCATGCATTAACACAATGCGCTATACATATTACTGGGAGTCCTCTTTTCCACAGGTATATTTGTAGGATGGTGACATCATCGGACTTGACAAAGGTTAGTTTACCGCTTTTGAGGTGTTTTACTACTCTCCTAAAAGGTTGATCCTTCCCAAGTTGGCCACACACAAACACACACAGTTGTCCAGTGCAGGATTCAAACCCCTACCTAACTACTTCATAATACTACAGGAGTACGCATTAACATGACGCGCTATACACATCACTGGGAGTTATCCTTTCCACAGGTATATTTGTAAGATGGTGACATCATCAGACTTGACAAAGGTTAGTTTACCGCCTTTGAGGTGTTTTACTACTCTCCCAAAAGGTTGCTCCTTCCCAAGGAGACCACACACAAACAAACAGTTGTCCAGTGCAGGATTCAAACCCCTACCTAATTACTTCATGATACTACAGGAGTACGCACTAACACGACGCGCTATACACATTACTGGGAGTTATCCTTTCCAGGTATATTTGTAGGATGGTGACATCATCAGACTTGACAAAGGTTAGTTTACCGCCTTTGAGGTGTTTTACTACTCTCCTAAAAGGTTGCTCCTTCCCATGGAGACCACACACAGACACACACACAGTTGTCGAGTGCAGGATTCAACCCCCTACCTAACTACTTCATGATACTACAGGAGTACGCATTAACACAATGCGCTATACACATTACTGGCAGTTATCCTTTCCACAGGTATATTTGTAGGATGGTGACATCATCAGACTATACGAAGTGGGTTACATTAGGTAACATTAGATTTTCTACATTGAAGGAATGTCTAAACACTTTGGCCATGTGATCATCAAAGGTGAGTTTACTATCTACCTGTGTCCCCAGGACCATAATGACTTTCTCCGTACATGCTGGATTACCACCTATGTGGTAATTTGTGTGCACTTTGTTTTACCCAAAGGGGATGACTTTGCATTTTTTGCCATTCAACTCATTGTTTTGACACCAGGTATCTGTCTCTGTAAGACACTTCAGGAGGATGTCTGTGTCAGCTGTACAGTCAGTTATGGACCACAGTTACCATTCATCTGCAAACCTGTTCAGCCATGCACCTGCCATGCTTGCCTGTACCTCTGAGCAATATCTACTGAACAGGTGGGGTCCCAGGACCAAGACTTGTGTGATGCCATTTGTGACTGGCTTAGAGATGGACATGGCACCCGCAACTATGAACATGTGTGTTTGATCTGTGAGCCACTTGGCCATCCATCCTGTGACATGGCTGTTAATGTTCAAGCTGGTACACTTGTCCATGATGACAGAGTGGGGAATAATGTGGTAAGCCCTTAGTGAGGTCCATTTGGGCTGTGTGGACTACTTTCACCTCCATCTATATTCATGGTAACTGTTTTAAATAAGTCAACTAGGTTTAGGAGCCAGGCTCTGCCTTTAACAAGGCGAAGTTGTGTAGAGTCCAGTGTCTGGAGATCTCCAATGTCTTAGTGTATGGGTTCCATGACAATTTGCTCAATAGCTCTGTAGACCTGGCTGAGTAGACATATTGGGCAATGGTTTCCAGGTTCTGTTTTGGCACACCCTTTGTGGAGCTGGATGACTGTTAGTGTATGCCATTCTTTGGGTACATAGCCTGTGGTACGCTTGAGTCAGGACAGTGAATGTAGGTGAGGGTGTAGTTCCTTATGGGCCTAGTGTAAGATGCAGCCTGGGACAGCATACAGTCACATTGATGCTATGTTCTTAGCTTTGGTGAGGGCTGTCTTTACCTACATGCCCATGATGTCTGGGTCTCTGCATCCTTCTGTGATGGACACAGGCCCTTTTGGGGGTGATGGGGGGGAGTTTACACTGAAATTGTCCCCCTGGATGTGGGCAATGAAAGTTGGTTTGGTGTATGTCATTCCTTTTTTCAGTAGCTGACAGCATATTTGGAAGTTGACACCTACATGTCTGGTATAGCTACCAAAGGCTTTGTGGTTGTTATTCTTACATTCCTTGGCTATTTGTCTTTAGAAACCGTCCTTGGATTATTTTATAAGTGGTCATTGTTTCTTCCTGATAATGATCAGTGATGCCTTTCCTTTAGTGAAGTTGGATCTATCATGTGTTCATTTCCTCCTTCTCTTGTCTAGCTTATTTATGGACAACATACACCTGCTTGTTGTCCTATTTTTGGAGGAGTGCATCTTGGTTTTATTTGTGATGTCTCATTCCATGCATCCCTGTAGATGCTCATAGGATGTACTTGTAAATAATTCTGTAGATTGCATACCATTATCCTATAGCAAGAGGTCTTTGGAACGTTCCATTTTGGTATTGGGAAGTGTTTTCATTGACTGGGTGTGGGGGCGGAATGTGGATGTCCAGTGTGATTACTTGATGATCTGATATTACCAGTGAGGGGTTTATCTCTGTTGTGGAACACTGGTACCCCATGTTGGTGATGATCATGACCAGTATGTTGTCACCTCTAGTGTGCATGCTGACCAGCTGTTCCAGGGTGTTAGAGTTTATTAACTGTAAGACACATTGGGCAAAGGACATTGTATACGAGTAATTCACCCACTCAATGTTTGGGTAGTTGTAATCTCCTCATATAATGGTGTTTGATAGGACCTTTATATTTGCCATTATTCTCCAGAATACTGAGTGAGGTTCCTGAGACAAGGTACGTTATCTGTAGCAGGCTACAATCTGATGGGCAGCTTTGCCCAATGTTAGTTGCACTTGCATGGTCTCCAAGGCCTCATGCTGTGCCAGTAACCTGAATTTATGGATATCCATAAGGTAAATGGCTACACCCCTTCCTTTTGTATTTCACTCGTGGTCTTGGGTCCAACGGTCAAAGTGATTGTGAGTGTTTTACGTGGATCATATCCAACAGCTCTATGTTTGACATAGCTTTGTATGTTAGGCAGTGAACACCTCTGAGTAGGCAATATGCAAGGGAGTACGGATGGAGCATTTTGCGATGGTCTGTGTATGACATGTATTTCAGGCCACTAATGCTCTTTGTGAGGTATTGCTGCTGGCTTTCCAGTTGTTGTAGTTGTCTTGTGAGGTACATAGCAACAGTGGCATTGTACTCTTTTATAGTTCTAGTGAGTGGTGACTACTGTAGAGGGGAACAATGTCCTCTTCTATTCTGCATGAGACGCATTTTGTGATGAGGTGTGCCACATAAGAGGGTTTCCTGACTACTGTGGGAATGTGCTTATCACAGTTGTATCCACTGTCCACCTGTGACCCAGGGTCTCTTGTCATGCTTACAGTGTGAAGTATACTACCACCTATGTTGTAGTTCTTGGCTACAGTGTTTTTATCAAAGGTGATGATAATGCACCTTTTGGCATTGAGCTACAGCCCATGGCTTGGACAACAGCCATCTGTCTCAGTGAGGCCCTTTTGTAGGATGTCCACATCTTTAGTGTTTACAATGATGGCTCCTAGTTTGCAGTCCTCTGGAAACTTCAGTGGCCACAGGCCTTCCATGTTAATGTTTACTTCAGGGAAGTAGATACTACACAGCCTGGGAAGTTATCTAGTCCCATGGCTGCTGTGATACTGGCTTTGGAGAGTGTTTTTTACCTGTGCAGCCATGATGACAGCAACTTTGCAGTCTTCCATTATAGACATGTGCTCTTTCATGGGTGAGAGGGGGGTAAAGTTAACACTGATCCTATCTGCCAGGATGTTGGCAATATCAGTTGGCTCTGTACATTTAGTGCCATTGAGCTGTAACTCAGAACAGATCTGAGTGTAACCATGACATGGACCTGTCTGTTGGGCAGAGATCTCCTGAGTATATAGTATGCAACAGAGTACAGATTGGGTTGCATTCAGTCTTGTTGCATGGGGCAACTGTTAAGGTACTTCATTGGTCTTTCTAGCTGCTGAACGTGCCTAGTCAGATTCATCGCAAGTGTGTTGTGTTACTCTCTGACAGGTCTAATGACTGCTGAGTAGTGGCAACCTCCTTTGACCTACATGCACAGACCTTGGCAGTTTGTGTGAACACATAGCAGGATTTTCAGACCACTTTATGAATGTGTTTCTGGAAGTAGAGATGACTATACACATTTGTCCATAGATCCCTTATTATCACATCCGTATTTAGCCTAAGTGTGTGAGCATGCCCAATATGACCTTTCAGTGTGATGCTGAATGAAATCCACTACATTTGTTGGAGTGTAAAAGATGCACAGTATACACATTTATACTATATGTGTATGGTAAATCAAGTTGTATTTTTACAGCAGGGCTCACCTTTGTGTCATAGATCAACAGGGATCATGCTGTGCCTGCAGGGCTTCCATGAGACACTTTGCATAGACTTATCAACATTTCTACATACAGGGGGGGACAGCTATTCTTTGTACATTTCTACCCGTGGGCACACCGGATTGTTACTGTGGGTGTACATAGGATGTGGGTTTCACCTGACACTTATACACATTTGCTATGCCTGCACTGCTATGTACAGGACACCATTACAGTCTGTACTGTTGCCTAGCATACTGGCTTGAGGCATACTACTGTACTACAGATCTTAGCGTCCAATGTCACGTATATTAGCTTGTGACTTCATAGTCTACACAACCCACATCACAACGCCTGGCCTGATGTTCTCTGTCTGCATAGGCATGTGGGGAAGGTTACCCATTTGCCTCTTTAGGGGCATGATACAGCATTGCTTTGTGTTTGCATTAGTGTACAATTGTCCTGCTGTGTCTTTGCCACTGCATTGCTATCATGGCTTAGTGGTTCAGTACTGTGACTATAGTGCACAGTATCCTGGGTTCAAGGCCTGTCACTGCTTTTTATTTTCATGCTGGCCAGACCAGACTGCTTAAGGAACAGTAAAGCAGATATGAGCATGTTTAACTGACTTTGCTCAATTTGCCCTGACCTTGCACAACATTGCACGAGCAATTCCGTTTACATATACTAGATATTGGTGAAAACTGCTTAGCACTGCTTTATATTGCTTAAAACATAGCAATCATGCCTCAGGTGGTGCTGCAAGGCTGCCTATGTCGGATGCACATACTACACTGCCCATACATGTTTGGAAACGGGTAGTGTCAAGTTAGGCATCCCTTTTATTTTATGTATGAGTCAGAGAGAGAGGTATAATTTCCAGGGTTCCTACTGAACCAGTGTATGTGCTATGCATTGCCTCTTTGCCAAGGACATGGCATACTGGGCACGCCTCCTTCTGCCTACTGGGGCAGACTCAGGTTGTTCCTCCTCCGAGTCACGCTGCACCTGTGCAGGCCTTGGCAATGATGGGGGGCTGTTTGGCCCTGCCCCATGCTGTTCCCGCTGCAGCTGTTTTCACAGGATAATATTGTGTAGCTTGGCACATACCATGACAATTTGGGTACATGTAGTTGGTGAGTACTGCAAGGCTCCACCAGATGGGTCCAGGCACCAGAACCGTGACTTGAGCATCCCAAACACATGCTCGATTACTTTTCGTGTTGTGCGTGTGCCTCATTATGGAGTTCTTGTTCAGGTGTGTGTGCATTTCTGATGGGTGTCATCAGCCACAGCTCCAGTGCATATCCAGCATCCCCCACTAGGTGACCGTCATGGATGTCCCCATTGGCAAATGTCTTGTACAGCTGCGACAGATGCCAGATATGGGATTCGTGGTAGCTTCCAGGGCAGCCACCACACACATTCAGTATTATGCCCTGGGCATCACACACGACCTGGCAGTTGATGGAGTGGAAGCCCTTGCGGTTGATGTAGGCCCTATCCCGCTCACCAGCTGGTGCTTTGATGTGTATGTGTGTGCAGCCAATTGCACCCACTACCTCCGGGTATTCTGCTATTTGCTGGAAGAGACGCATATTGCTGGCCAATACCTCAAGGGAATTGGGGAAATGTACATGATCACCGACATGTGCTGACATGGCATTCAGGAACTGGTGCAGTACCCTTGATGCTGATGCCTGTGAAATCCCCCATCATATCACCAGTTGGTCTCTGGAAGGTACCTATTGATAGTATTCTTAGGCCAACACATACCTTGGTTTCCACTGGGATGGGTTCCCCTCTGTTGGTTCTGTGTGTGAGGCGTGGCCTGCACAGCTCAACAATTTGCTGCAGGAGCTCTCTGTCCACTCTATAGCTCTCCACTATCTCCAGCTCATGTAGCCCCTGATAGGTTACCCTGGGTCTGTACACACTTCTCTGTCTCCTCACTGTGTGTTGCTCAGCAGCATTTGCAATGGCACCACCCTCAGCATCTTGCACATGTCACCTTATAACAGCAATGGCAGCCCCCAACATTTTTATGTCTCACTTTAAGCTTTTTAAGTTTTCACTTCTCTTTGTTGACTGCAGTGTTGCAGTGTTTCTGAGAATAACATGAGGGAATGTTGTTTGCAGAGTTTTAAGTGCTGGGCTGGGCTAGTGTACTGTCTGTGTAATTGGCTGATTCTGATTGATTTCACCTGGCAGCTCTGCTAGTTCTCCTTGGTTAACTTCCTACTACTTCTTTTCCTTCCTTTTCCCTTTCTGTTTCCACAGGGGGCAGCGGCATCCAAACAAGCGCAAACACGCGCACACAGGCTTACACAAGCTTACACAGACTTAGCCGGGTGCACATTCATGTATACAAGCTTAGACGGCCTTACACAGGCTTACACGGGTGCACACACGTGCACACAGGCTTAGACGGGTTCACACGCGTGCACACAGTGTAAGCAGCTTTGCAAGAAACTTTAGTGATAGCCACGGCGTACACCTTCAGCTTCTGGGTTTCAGTTTAGACAACTGTAGACATACCTCTTTTAGTCCTGAGTAACTCACAGCAAACACATGCCACTCTTCTCCAATAAGCTTACAGCCTTTTTGATACATACCCCCTCATGATGCCACCCATCTTCTACTCTGTTACTCCCCTTATCCTACTCTTACACTCTAGGGACATGGTTCACATAGTAGGAAAAATTGGGATTCACTATCCTTATCCTCATTTGCATAGAATTGCCTACTAATGCTTGGTTACATCTCTCAGACTGAGCTTCCCCCCTTAGCAACCACTACTCAGTAGCCATGTTGTCTTCAGCCTACCATTCACTTGCATGGCAGATGAATATTTTGAATTACAGCCATATCTGTGGCTTTTAAATTTTGATTTTCTGATTTTTAGAGCGCCGCACATTTGTGCGGTGCTGCGCTACGCTTAAACGTCGGAGATCGAGGAAAAAAAAAATTTTTTTTATTTTGCAACAGATAAAAATGCCAATGGCTGTATATTTGGCCATTGGCATGCTTCCTCAACTGGATGCATCCTTTATTTGGAGCTGTCATGGCTCCATTTTGCTATTTGCAGAACGGTACTCAGTTGCCAACCGAGTACATTTCTGCAAATAACACTACTCTTACTCGGACAGGTTAGTGGTTCCTGGATCGCAAATTTACTCATTTGCATAGCTTTCAGCAGCAAATGAGGTAATTTGCATAAACTAACCCTATCCGTGCAAGAGTCATTTTTAGGAGCTCTCATGCAAGCCCCTGCCAGCTGTTCCTGGATCGCTCGGCAGACATGTTGGCTTGCTGGAGTCTTACTCTACTCTTAGACTCTGTGCAAGCCTTCGTGAATCCGGCCCATTAAGTTGAAAAGAAAACATGTCATGTCATCCACAAACAGCCCCCCAGAGCAGACTGCATAGCTAGTATCTCTTTGACACCTGCCAGGATATTATATTTAAAAAAAAAAGAAAAAAAGTCATCAACAGCCCCCAAAATACATCGACCACTAGCTTCTGATTGACCATGCCAATGCATTATGTTAAAAAAAAGAAAATCAACAGTCCTCAAAACACATTGTCTTCCTAGTATCTGGTTAACCCTGCAAGGTTATAATATATATATATATATATATATATATATATATATATATATAAAAAGTCATCAACGGCACTTAAAACACACATAATATTAGTATCTGGTTGACCCTGCCAGGAAAAAAATAAAGAAAGTATCTGGTTGGCCCTGCCAGGAAAAAAAAAAAGTACTTATCTTGAACACTAATATGATGATTGACCCATTTCTGCACTCTCTCGCTCTCTCCCTAGCAAATAAAGCTCTGGAAGAGAACGCAAAAGTAACAGGACTAATCAGCAGCCACGTCACTTATACTGATTATGTGACAGACTGCTGACTTTGCAGTCCCATCAGGTTCCTATTTCGTGTGGCTAAACCGCAATGAGTTCTGGGCATCTGCATAGATGCCTTCGGTCTTCTCAATCCGGATTGTTTTTTAAATGGTCCGGAGAGAAAAGAAAGATATATATATTTTTTTATTATTATTGAAGTGGAACTTCGGTGTACATGTGAGCTGCCTCAAGTTCCGCATAGAAATGCTTTACTTTACTTCTTTACTTTACACAGTACTAGCACTGCCACTACTATGTATATTAAAGAATTAAAGTGTTTTCTTTTTTTTTTTTTTTTTTTTTTTTTGTGGTGTGGAGAAAGTTTGAGGGGCTGCAGCCTGGCAGTCCTATTCCACGAGCCACCACTGATGTGATAGATCTCTGGGGTTGAAGAAAGCTAGACATTTTTGCCTTTTTAGGCAGTGCCTGCCAGATGGAGGATACAATGCTGAAAAGGAGGACATGTCCTCCTTTTGCCGGACGTCTGGTAACCCTAGTCCCTATTATCTGTGGCTCTGTCGAGATTTATTGTGCGAGAGGTTGAAAGGTATGGTTGAGAGGTATGTAAACCTCTTAATAATTGATGCTGGTGCTGCTGACAAGGAGCGCTCTTACTCTTCACTCTCTCTCTCTGTCTCTCTCTCTCTCTCTCTCTCTCTCTCTGTCTTTTAGACACACACACACACACACAGTCAGTCTGTTCTGCCTCTATGCATGCCTTCACTCACACACATAGACAGAAACATACACACACACACACACACACACACACACACACACTCTGTTCTGCTTTCATGTACGCATTCACTCACACCCATTGACAGAAACATATACACACACACACACACACACACACACACACACACACACACACACACACACACACACACACACACACACACACACACACACGCTTTTTTTCCATTTCATTTATTTTTATTTTACTTTGCCTAAACAGCAAAAGCTCTACTTAGTGAGTATAAAATCATGGCTCGAACAATGTCACTGTTCAGTCTTTCATACACATATACACAGTCTCTTCTGCTTTCACACACACACACACACACACACACACACACACACACACACACACACACACACACACACACACACACACATTCTGCTTTAATGCATGCATTCACTCACACACACAGACAGAAACATAAATACACTCACACACATACATATGCACATTCACTTTTTTGTTTCACTCCCTACCTAAAAGTTTCTATGTGGCCCAATACCAAATGATCCATGGCCTGGTACTGGTCTGCAACCTGGTGGTGGGTCCACTGGTCTAGTATATAAAGACCTTCTGTTGTGAACAATAAGAAGTATTCCCCTTTCTGACCTTCTGAAATGATTTTAAATCACCTGTGCTGATGTTTTATGTTCAGAGGCTGGGAGGTACACAGGCCAGTCATAGCAGGAATGTATTTTTAGATACATATGCAGCTGTCCAACTCCTTTTTGAAGGAAGATTGTGGATCACCCAGCTTAATTTGGAGTACAAGTTTGTTCCAGAGAATGTGTAAGCATTGTGTGACAAATCACTGTGTTTTTGCTGAAGCAAGTTTAGATCCCTGATTCTAGAGGTAGTAGGACTGCTTGATTTGTAGAGATTTATGAGGTCTTAGGCAAATGAATCTCTACTGGCCTGAAAAGCAAACTACTGATTGTCCCTAAGGAGACTACAGGACACTGAATAAAGAGATTGCGATTTCAGTGTCCTTGATTTTTTTATACTGTGGAATATCTGGGGTGTTATCAGTTGCTGGCTATGCATACTAAGATACATCCCAAAAAGGGTATTGTATCCAATAATAGGTCTGATCAATGCAGAATATAGAGCCTCTGATTGGGTGGCAAGTAATTATATCAAGAATGTGCCACTTTGGTTGCATTAACTTTTTTTGCTTGTACCACTTTTATTTCCTTTATATGCTTGAAGATGAGCAGGACTGCCCCCTCAAACTGTTGGTCACTTCACGGCTTACACTGTATGCCTGGCTACACCCATGTTAGACATGTAAAGAATGGGAAGTCAAAAAAGCTGTGCAAAATGTCCCTGGCAGACAAAATGTTATAATGCATCTATACACTATTTCAGTTACAAGTTCAAGTTTTAACCTAACAGTGAAACCCTGAAGAAACAAATGAGTCATCCTGCCTAACAAATAAGCTGAATTTATGTTCTCAGCTTTCAGATTCAGTTAAGTGTTGTGTGCTGAACAGTACAGTTATAACTCAAAGAAATGTAACTGTTTCATAGAAAAATACATAATGGTGCTAAAGTTTTCCTTGAACATGTACTTGGCATTATATCTTCTTCTGATGTATACCAGAGCTGCCAAATTAGGTAACCTTTCTCTTGTTAGTCTTAAACAGTACAATAGCCAGCTATAACTGCATCACTTTTAATGGATGGTTGGATTATTATTATTATTATCTGTTAATATTTAACAGAATGTATGAAAATGGGTATACTGCACAAGAGATCGGATCTATATTAAATCAGCGAACGCTTAAAAAAGCAAACGCTGATTTATCGGACCCATGTAAGTGAAAGCTTACAATCCTGAACACTTTTTTTATTTTATTTTATTTTACATTTGTTGACCGGGCTAGTCCAACTGGATATATGTCCATTTTCAGTAGAGGCCCGGGGAGAAAAGCTCCACTAGTTATACAATTTACATAAGGCATAAAAGGTTACAAACAATCATAACAACAAAACAAAATAAAAAAGGATAAAAAAATTTAAATATAACATTGTTAGTTAAAAAAAATAGAGATTAACATTAGTCTGGATTAGTGCAGGAGCAAAGCCAGTGTTTATTGAGATAAACTTTTAGTTGGTGTTTGAAGAGTTGAAAAGAGGTTAAAGAAGTGATATCAGAGGGTAGTTTATTCCATGCTTTTCCAACATAGTTGGAAAATAAACTGTCACCTGCATTATTGTTAGGTTTGGTAGTATTAATCAGAAGTTTATTAGAAGAACGAAGATGTTTCAGGTTGTTATATGGAGAAATAAGGCTAGAAAGTATTGGTGTATTGGTTGGCTGATATAGAATCTTATAGGCAATTAAGATCTGTTGCAGTATAATTTGGTTAGGAAGTTCTAACCAGCCTAGTTCTTTAGGTTTAAGCAGTGATGAGTTCGAAAAGGAGATCCAGCAGCGAATCTAGCAATGTTATGATAGGATGTTTCTAGTTTCTTCATGTTGTTTTTGGAAAGATTAGTGTAAATGGGGGAGGCATACAGGAGAGTGGAGATTAGGTGAGATCTAGCAATGGTGGACCTTGCTGTGGGTATTAGGAAAGGTTTGATTCTATACAGGGATCCTATTTTTTTATTAACTAATTTTATGGTATTATTGATGTGGGAGTCAAGTTGAGGTTATTATCGATAGTTATGCCCAAAAGTTTTGTGGTCTGGTCAGGAGTGATGAGTGTTCCGTCAGCGGATGTAAGAGTAAAGTAAGGTGTAGTAGATTTCCGAGTAGGAGAAAAAAGTAGTAGTTTGGTTTTCTTAGGGTTAAGGAGTAAACAGCGGTGAGAGAACCATTGTTCTACAGTGTTAAAAGCTTTTTGAGTAAGTGAGTGAAGTTCTGTTTGAGAGTTGGCGGTACAGATTATAGTTGAGTCGTCTGCGTATTGTATGCAGGTAGTATATGGGATTGCAGATTGAAGGTCATTAATAAAGACTGAAAATAACAGAGGGCCTAGGATAGAGCCTTGTGGTGCGCCTAAGGAAATAGGTAGAAGATTAGAAAGTGAATTTTTCCACAGAACTGCCTGCTGACGATTTTCTAGGTAGGATGCAAACCAGGATAAGGCAAGATTATCAAGAGCCAGAGATTTTAGTATGTGTAGTAAAAGTTTATGGTTCACCATATCAAAAGCTTTGGATAGGTCGATGAAGACAGAGGATGATGTATAGTTTTTGTTGCGGTTAATGTTAATGGAGTTTGTGAAGGAGAGTAAAGCAGTGGTGGTACTGTGTGAGGGTCTGAAGCCATGCTGACAGTTAGAAAGTAGGTTGTTGTTGAGAAGGTGATTTAGTATTTGTTTGTGAATACATTTTCCATGATTTTGGCGATAGGTGAGAGGAGAGCTATTGGTCGAAAGTTGGAGAAATCATTAGAGTTTCCGCCTTTATGTAGTGGGATGATATGAGATATCTTCCAGATAGAGGGGAAGATTCCTTCTTTTATAGATCTATTGATCAGGATAGAAATAGGGTAGGCTAAGGCTTTGGCACCTATCTGCAGGAATTCTGCAGGCAATTTGTCTGCAGAGGGTGTGGTGGGTTTTAACTTTTGGAGCAGTGATGTGATAAAAGAGGTAGAGACAGGTTGTAAGTGGAGTGTAGGAGGTGTATTAGATGTATGTGGAAGTAGATTAGATGTATCAGGAGATAGATGGCTAGCAAGTGTTTGGATAGTATTTGTGAAGAATGAGTTGAAGTCATTTGCTGTTTGTTTAGGGTTCTCTGGGTTAGAGTCACAGGGATCAGGTGTGATGGAATGACCTGGAGATAGAAGATTGTTAATGCTGGTCCAGAATTTTTTAGGTTCCTTATTAGTGTTGTGCTGTAACTGAAGGTAATAGTTTTTTTGTCTATTAGGATAGCTCTTTTGGTGCTGTTTCTAAGCTCTCTAAAGTTTTGGCGATCAGTTAGGTTTTAGTGTTACCATTTAGACCAAGATTTGTTTCTAAGTTTGATTTTATGCCTAGTATCGTTTGTTAGCCAGGGGCTACTTTTGTTTTAGTTCTGATGGTGCAGGTTGGGGCATGTTGGTCTAGAATTGATAAGAATGTAGAGTTAAAGTATTCTACTGCATCATTAAGAGGAAGATATTTTAGGAGGACCAATTACAACGTTTTAGATCAGCTTGGAAATGTTCAGAGTTAAAATATTTTTTTGTTCGTAGTGTTCTAAGGGTGGCAGGTAAGGTTAGGTTGATTTTGTGTCTAATGAGATAGGTTATACAGTGGTCGCTTAGATCATCTGGGAGGATACCAGATTGGTAGGTTTGTTGGGGGGTATTAATCAGAATCCAGTCTAAGATGGATTCATGGTTGTTGGATTTAACAGTTCTGGTAGGTCCGTTTATGAGTTGAGTGAAGCCATAAAGGTTTATATGGGATGTAGGGTTAATATTATTACAGGAATTCCAATCTATGTTAAAGTCGCCTAGAACTAGTGTTTCTTGGGGGAGGTTGTTTGACAGAAAGCTAAGGATACATTCTAAGGTGTTAGTGTTATTTCCTGGGGGAAGATAAACACAAATTATGTTAATAGCTTTACTAGGGTTGATTTGAAGTTTTGAGCTGATTACTTCTGCATTATTGTCTAGTGGAAGGTTAAGATTTATTCTACTAAGTTGGAGTTGTGCTTTGTAGAGAATTGCTACTCCACCTCCCTTTTTGGTTTTACGGTCCATTCTAAAGATACTATACCCAGGGGGGGTAATTTCATTGTCCTTAATGGTTGGTTTTAGCCATGTTTCTGATAAACATAGGATATCAAAATGGTGAACATCTAAAAGGGCATGGAGTTGAGAGATTTTGTTGCAAATGCTTCGTATGTTTAGATGAGCTATAGTAAGAGTGTTGGTATGTACGTTTGGTGTAGTGAGAGAAGCTTTGTCTTGTTTATTGCAGCTATTAGTGTTTGTGCTGTTTAGGCCAGGGTTAGGGTGAATGTCCCCATCCAATAGAGATTGGGGAAATAAGAAATATTGGAGTTGGATTTGTTTATGAAAGATGCCAATATGTTTTTTATGTTTATGTTTGCTAAGCTTAAAGTAAGCTAGTTTGACATATTTGGTAAATAGATAGTTTGGTTTGGTAGTGAGATTTAAGGTGGCTGGTGTAAAAGGTGAGGTGTGTGTAGAGGTACATTTAGAGGGAAACACAATTGAGGAGTAAAGTGGGTGTTCATAGGAGGTTAGGAGATAAGTAGTTACTAGAGGAGGCAATAGTGTTAAACAGATAGTTATTTGAAAGTATATTGGGAGCGGTGATGTACACATTGTGTATATTAGGAAGTAAGAGATGATAAAGAATAGAAAGAAGAGGAAAGTAAGGTAGTATTTTGACTTTAAGAGGTAGTGTGGTGGGTGGGTCTGGGCAAGTTGGGTGTGCTATGAGGTAAGAGGGGAGGGTGTGGTAAGGAGGAGCTTATGTGCGATTGGTTGAGGGTGTGTCTATTGGAGGTATAAATGTAGGACCACTGGGGGAGGGTGGAAATTGGGGGCAGGGTAGGAGAGCGGAGTGAGCCCGTAGGGCGAACGGAGCGGGTTGAGACAGGAGAGCAGAATGTGGGAGAAGACAATCAGCAAAGTAGGAAAAATCCAGCAGGTAAGTCTAGGAGTGTGAGAGGTCAGTCACAGGTATGGGTACTGATAGCAAGATGCTCAGGATATAAAAGGAAGCAAGTGTAATAGGAAAAGGCTAGTACAAGGGTGGAAGGAGTATTGAGAGTCTGAGAAAGCTAGGAGCAGAGAAGGCAAGCTAAAAAAGTAGGTAAGGTAGAGAGTTTTATCAGTAAAGGGATGAGTATTAAGTGATAGATTATGTTTAAAACAAGACCAAAGGGTCAGATACTATGTAGTTAGAGTGGGATGCCTAGGTACAGACAGAAAAAAGAGAGAATAAGGGGGTTATAAGAAGTATTTGGAACAATGCTAGGTAGAGAAGAAAGGTTTTTGAGAAGGGTAAGGCTGCTGGCAAACCTGTTTGGGAGGCTTAAGTATCTAAACATAGATCATTTCAGCCATTAGATAACAGTTTGTGTATGCCACTATCAATACATACTTTCTTGTATTCAGTAACAAAGTATCTCTTTGGGAGCTGTTAGAGTTTTCCTTGCTTTCCCTATCATTTATTGGAGTCCAGTTGGGAGATAGCAGGTATTTTGTGCAGGGACAGACTGTAACACTGGTTGAGTACTGTAGAAAAGGAGAAAGAGAAGGTAATGAGGTAGGCAGTACAAGAGTAAAACTGTAAGTTTATAGACTCATTAAAATATTTAATCTGTAATATTATATTGTATGCAAGGATCAAAACAAAATATGCAAAATGTATCTTCTTAATATCTAAAGTGTCTATTCTAGTCTAATCTAATGTACCAGTGGCACCAAACATCAACTGTTACACTGGTTCATATTAGTAGCTGCACCTAAGATAGTATGGAAAGATCCTTTGGCTGACATACACTACTTTTCCCAGGAAAAAAAAATCACTGTTCCACAAAAAATAAATAAATAAAAACTTCAAAACATTACGTAAAGTGGGAGGCTGTGCCCCCCCACACCCCCTTACTTAAATATATCAACTCAGAGATCGCACTTACAGTGAGGAAAACGGCAAAGTAACAGAGGCGGCCAAGTGATTTCTTTCCCAGGGAAAGAAATCGGCTTATATGCCGTTTTGTTATTTTGCTGTTTCATGCTTTCAAGTTCAATCAAGATGCATTTGAATGATTGTGTCTTTGATTACATAATAGGAACCCATGAGATCTTATCCAGTGAACATTTCTGGAGTGCATGTAGGAGTGTTGGCTTTCTTTGTTCCACCATGTTTCTATTTTAGACTTAAAGAAAGGATCCCTCTTTTTGGCTGCTTGCTTTTTGCTGCATAGTCATTTCCTGACATAGATCAGTGTGTGTGTGTGTGTGTGTGTGTGTGTGTGTGTGTGTGTGTGTATTTGTACGTTTGCGCATTTATTATATAAAATATTTGTAGTACTTTTTTCAGTTTTATTTTTAAAAAAGTGTTCCTTCAAGAGAAGAAGAACTATTTTTTTCATAAGTTTATAATAGAAGACAGATGAATTAAAACACATGATAATCCACTTATTTGGTTATTTGCAGATCAGAAAGACTATTTATGTTTTAATATCTTAGTTCTACTAGTTTTTTTTTTTTTAGGTTTGCTGGTTTGCTTTAGAAGATTACAATAAAAAGCTACCTAGCAAGAAACACTGAATAAGTTCTCACATGTGATATTACTGAATATTTTTTGTGCTTTATCTATTAATGTAAAGAGAATACTTACTAAGTGACATCACTGTTTATTTTTCATTAGCAGTTGCAGTATGTTCTGTGCTAGATCCTTACAAACTAGGATAAGCAGAGACTAGAGCATAATGACTAAAATTGTAGGTTTCTTATCTTTCAGGTGCAGAACCAAAATCTGACCCATTTCTACAGATTCTATTGTAAAGTTGTAGTGAAGTATACATCTTGACTGGGTGTGGCATGTAAATTAACTCTTAAGGAGCAACATTTTACTAGCACTAGGTGATTGCATGTTGCATCTGGTGTGTGTGTGTGTGTGTGTGTGTGTGTGTGTGTGTGTGTGTGTGTGTGTGTGTGTGTGCGCGCGCGCGCGCGTCTGTGTGTGTGCATGTGCACTGTGTTTGTCTAATGGCTGTTCTAATGATACTTGCAAAGCTTAACACGGGGTCATCAGGTAACCATTTGAATTGCTGAAACTCACAATGCTGAATCCCAGAATGCTGAGATTGAATAACTGAAAGCCAGGATTTTTTTATACTAAGTCCAAGATTACCATTTCTTGTAATAGTCGTATTTCTATTGGGTATAAAGACCTCTGAGTTCATATATAAGTGTTTGGGGAGTGTGGGGAATTGACCCCTCCCTAACATTAGTGGGTGTTGCAAAAAGCAATTTCAAAGGAGAAAAGCAATGTTTGATGTTCTGTCTTCTGCATTTTTAAACTTTTTTGGCATTTTGGGACTCGGCATTGGGCGCTTCCACATTTCAGCGGGAGCTGACAGTATTTAGAATGACATAATTACGTGTGTGTGTGTGTGTGTGTGTGTGTGTGTGTGTGTGTGTGTGTGTGTGCGTGAGTTTATGAACAGAAACACACACATAGAACTCTCTGGATACATTTGTATTGCAAATATATAGATATGTATCTGTTACTACTGTTAAAAGTGATTTGGTCATGAATGTAGGTGTTTCATGGTACCTAGTGAGTTAAGTGCCGTGATGTGTGTACGTTGTTATAGTTTAGTATTTATTTGGGCCATTTTTAACAAAAAGCTTCATAAACATTTTATTAAGCAGTCCAAGTAAAACTACTGTAGTCCATTATGACATCACTGCAAGCAGAGCAATCTGTGTGCCGATAGACTATAATGGTGCACCTCTGCCCATGTGCAATAGTGCACCCATTAAAGTCTATGGACGCACTTCATGCTTTCACTGCCATGATATCACTAATGTTAAAGTTTACTTCTCAATTCAGTGGCATGATTGTAGGGAAAGTTGTGGTATAAAAAGCTTTCCCACCAGCAACTGGAGCTGCCAGACTCCTTTCTTAATGCTGTAGAAATTTTGCCATGTTGTCCATGAGCAGTCAAAAGCTACAGAACTGGTTGTCTAAGGCATCTGCAGCAGCTATTCATTTTAGTCACTGAATATCAGCCAGTGAAATGCCATAATTTAATGCTAAGAAATACTCTTACTAGGCTGATCCTAAATTTAATTCATTTTACTTTGTGTTACATGTTTTCTTAAAGATTTTGTTTTATATTACTGTGTTTCTCCTTGTCATTGCAATTTTATTTTTTGTATTGTACAAACTCATATATTTTATCATACTCAGCGGGTAGGAAACCTTAAAGCAGCATATAGCCACTGGTATCTAGCTGGTTTACAAATGTATATTCCTAATAAATTAATGTAGCTTCAAACAAGAGTTGTCTTGCTTTTCTTTAAAACAGCATCCTGCAGATTGAATTGTGTTATCTTCCCCTGTTGAGTGCCAGACACATAGTGACCCTTCAGCACCGATTAAGTCCTTCTTTGTATGCACAGACATTAATCATTTGAAATGCTGGGAACCGCTTTATCAAGTCCCATAATGCTAAGACTGAATGGTCAAAAAATGGACTTGCATATACTAAGTCTGAGATGGGTATTTCTTGGAATATTCACTTATCTCTAAAGTGTGGTGCTCTTGGAGTTAGTATATGTAGGTTCAAGGGGTGTAGGGATACAGAGGGGTTTGACTGCCTGCAAAAAAAAAAAGAGTTTAAAGGTTAAGAGCCATGTTTGATATTTGCTCTTCTTCAGAATTTTCTGTGCTTTTTTTATTGGGCTGATGGCATTTGGAATAATGAGTACCAACATTTCAGTAGGGAGATGCACAAACTACATTAGATTAGGAATAGGGCAATGTTAATGAGATGCACAAAATCCTTCAGGAGCATGTTCCAGAGAAGCAGAAATAAAAATGAATGGAAAAGGATAGGAAGGGTCAAAGATGGCATGAAGAGAGAGAGAGAGAGAGAGAGAGAGAGTTAAGTTAATGAATATTACAAGCAGGGATAGGAAGGGTCATAGTTGGTTAGCAAAGAAAATATTTATGGAAAGCATGGGTACGAGGTAGAAAGTCTTATGGATGGAAGGGACAGAGAGACAGAGATAGAGGAGAATTTTTGAAAAGCAAGTATTTGGCTAGGAAGGGTCATGAATAACACAAAGACAAAGAGACAAGGTCATGCAAAGCATAGACAGGCTGAGGAAGGGTCATGGATAGGATGGGGAAAGACAGAACTTTGTGTAAAGCATGGCCAGAATTATGTGCATCATGAATTACAGGTAATTTCAATTTTAACTTCAGACATTAAGGTGATTTTCTAAAAACCATTGGGTGTAAGTTTAAAGAAGTTAAACATAAAAAGTATAAAAATAATAAGTACAAATAGTGGTAAAAAATATCACATGGGACACATTAAAAGAGGGAGTAGGCACCTTGGTGTTACTAAAATGAATAAAATTAGAACTAATCAACAGCTGAAAGAATTAAACAATTCTGTGAAAACCTTGGTGGCATAGATTGACAATGTTAACACCTCACTCCAACTGAAAGATGTGGGCCTTTGACAACTTGCAGAAGCAGGCCAGTGTGGAGCAATCCCAAAGCCATTGATGAAGGAAGTTCCAAATGTGCAGGACCTGACAAGCAAAAGAACAAAAGACTAAAGTTTCTAGATGCACATCTAGAACCTCCTGGGATGCTGATCACAAAGCTTGAGGTGAGTTGTGTGGTACAATAATCTCTTTCAGGTAAGAGGGACCCAACACAAAGCTATACCAGTTCTTAGGTTCCACTGCACATTGCCTCAATTCTAAAATTTGCAGGTTTAGTCTGTTTTGATATTATCTCAAGACAACAAAAGTGATGCAACTATAATTACTCCTCTTTTTTTTGTATAGCCATGCATCTTCCATTTGCTGCTTCCTACTTCATTACACTGCAGTAACATTTTACAGTGCCGTGGTTTTGTGCAATATCCTTACATGCAATTCTGTATTTATAAAATGTTTAAACTGTATATTTAAACATTCATTATGTATTCTTGTATTTTTTTATTCTTTATTCAGTATTATAACTTGGCTTTGTATCGTACATACAATATTTCTTAGGAAATTAGTATGTGTATGGGCGTGTGTAAAAGTGCAGTAACTATGGGCAAGTCAACACAGGAAGGCATTGAAACTCAGAGCAATGAAGAAGGGGGCTGGTGAACTAGGCCAAATACTTGGCTTGGTGGGATATTCAGTGTGAAGCCTATTCTTGGGTGGGAATGATGAAGGCCCATACCTAGGGTTGCTGTGCATATTTCCTACATGCTATTGAGGCCAAGTTATACTTATTGAATTGTTCAGTGATTCGTATTTGCATTAACATTTTTATACTTTAATCTGTTTGGTAACAGTGGTGTAACTTGAGAGGCCCTACACCTTGTGGCCATCAGATTTAGGATTTTAATATTTATAGATTAAAAGAGTTTAATTTAGGGTGGGCAGCAGATCCAAGAACCTTAGCCCCTGTCCACAGTCCTACCATTATAATCTTAATGAGTGGTGCAGATACGTAATTACATTTATTAACCTGCAAAGTGAAGTGGTTTATTATCAAACATCTGTGTACCATTGCAGTCACAAATGAAATATACAGTGCTCTGAAGAATACATTAAGATGCTGATGTCACAGCTGATTATGTAGTATAAAACTAAAAGAATTATGTATGCTATAATGTCCAAGGGGGCATAATAGCAGCCCTGTGTACAGTAGGAATACATCCTACCAAATCGGGGACAGCCTGGCAGATGCTGTGGACACACAGCATACAGAAAAAGGAAAGCCCACCATATCTGCAGATGACCATGAAATCTGTTTGGCATTAAGAAACTGTCAGTAGAGATGAAATGCCTGCAGCCTGCAGAATCGGAGAGAATAATGAAGATTAAGATGCAAAGAGAATGACATCAAGCCAAAGAAAGAGCAAAGAAGTGTCACCATGAAAATGAGATGTTGGTCCTTTGCTAGAGACACATGAGTACATGGGAGAGAGAAAGCTGGACTTTAGATGCCAAAGACAGTAGTAAATTATTTCTGCAGTGAAAAGGGGGGTGACTTTCATAGTTTCATTTAGACTTTTCGAAAGGTATACAGTAATCACCAAACTTACCAAGGGTAATGGGAGAGGTTTTCATCTTCTCTTCTCATTGCTAAAACAGTGCATGCTTTCCCAAAGTTAAATGATTTTGATTGGTTGAATTATCATAAAGTTAAACAATGTTAATGTGCATATTTTAAACTGATCTTTGAAACACAGAGAAAGAATTTCATGGAGAATGTAAGGAAGGCAGAAACAGTGTTGCAGAAATAAATATCTACTCTCCCAGATGGGTGAGTAGTTAAGCAATTTGAAAGGCTAGCAGATCTTTTGGTGAGGGGAGCAAGCACTCGGTATTCTGTCTGAGGACATGACAATCTGGTTATCAGACTAGTTGCATTACACTGCTGAAGAGATGGGGAGAAAGGAGGATCTTTATCTAGCAAGCACAACTGCAGAAGAGGGCGTATCAAGCACTACACATGGGTATAAGGGGACCCATGAGGCAGCCTAAACTTTTACAGCACTTTACAGAGGCAAAGGGGAAAGATAGCAGTTCTAACAAATGCCCAGTTATTGGGGTCAAATGTTTTCTATACAACCAAAAGGGTCATGTATGGTACAAATGCCCACTAAGACTACTACAGCAAGATAGGAAACAATTGTCATAGAATACAGCAAGCAGGGTTAGCACTACAACAATGGTGTGATAGCTAGAGGCAACCAGATCACCAAACTACTGAAAGAGTCTGTGGAGGAGAAATAGACCATTGCCAAGAGGGATACAGCATTACACATAAGTACTGTTAGGCCTGGGAGAAATACTTGCCCAGGTAGCCTACTATAATAAGGACCATAGGAGGGTCACCTTTTTCGAGTACGCTTCACCAGAGTTTATTTGAATTGGGAAGAATGGTAAGGGAACAAACAGGAGGCATTGTTCAGTGATATCCCACCAAATGTTTTAATAGGAAATTATTCTGATAATGCACTATACTGTGTGCATGTGGTTACATGCAGCCAGGCATGGAGGCAAGCATATGGGAAGGGCAGCAGGGACAGACCCATACAGTGGACACACCTCTAACCAAAGCTGGTGATGTGGATGTTTTAGGAGATAGTTAGTTAGTAGCAGTAAGCTTGGATCATAGCCACAGCTGTTGAACAGTACTGGGCTTCCATTAGAGGAGAGAGTTTAGTGGAAGTAGCAAGTCTGGACTTGAGGCACCAGTGTTAGACAATTCCAGACTTCCTTTGAAGGGGGAACTGAGGAGAGTCACAAAGAAGGAGTTAAGACAGGCTCAGCTTTCAGGCCATACTTTACAGAACTTCAGGGAGGAGTCTCAGAGGCTCCTGCTCTTGAACGACAGGAAGGATTCCATTTTCTGGGAAATGGTTATTGTACAGAAAACATACTTCTGAAAGAGGGCAAGAGGAAGAAGTCATACATCAGCTCTTAGTACTATGGACCTACCCATGGGAACTTTTGAGCATGACCCACAATATTCCCTTTACAGGCCATATAAGTCTAAAGCATACAAAAAGAAGGCTTATGCAAAGTTTCTTTTGGCAGGTATTTTTAAAGATGTTTCAAGACACGTGGTTAGTGCTAGAGGATGGACAAGGCAAGATATAAAGCTAAAATTCCTTTGGGCCTTTGTCTGATCTTGAGGAACTGTTTCAGAGAGTAACTATTAATACTGTGGAGCCTCTTAGTTCCCTAGTCTTCACATGTATGGGATATATCCTTGTGGTGGTAGACAATAATGCTAGATACCCAGAGGCAGTGATTGTTTTCACTATTGAGGCAATGAAGCTGGCAAATGCTCTCTTAAAAACTTTCATAAGGGTAGGTTTTACAATATACAGAGGTTCCAGTTTCATGGTAGACCTGCTTCTCTGTTTGTGAAAGTGCTGCGAGTAAAGCTTTTAAAGGCTACCCCTGCCATTCCAGACCAAGCTGGTTCACAGATTTAACTTTACACTTACGATCAGGCTGACAACATTCTTAGACAAGTTAAGTAGGAGTATAACTGGTACCTGCTCCATCTCCTTTCTGTATGCAGAGTAGTGCCACAGAAACCCACAGAATGTCACCCTTTGAGATGCTGCATGGTAAACAGTAGAAGAGTGACCATCATTCCCACAAGGAATATGTTGTGAAATATGTCTGAAGCTTCAGGACCGGGCTTAGGCATTACATGGGGATAGCACAAGGACACATACTACAAATCCAACAGTAGATAAAAGTGTGCTATGATCACACAGCCAGCAACAGAGAATATTCTGTTGGAAAGAAAATGATGGTGCTTAATTCTGTCAGCCGCATACTAACATGTTGTATCCTTACCATGATGTAAAGACACTGGTACTCAGTATCTGCAGTTGCTTGTAGGAAGAACTGAAGTGGGGTCTTTTGGTAGGCTTTCTCAGTGAGGCTTGTCTGGCACCTCAGTGGATGGCTGAAATAGCCCTTTCACATCAGTTATCTCTTATCTAGGTTTAGGAGATCTGGCCACTACTACAGGATGTTTGAGATGTGTTTATTGGTAAGCTTGGATGAATATACCTGGTACAGCACCATGTGGACCCAGTGTCTGGGTGGCCCATCAAACAGATGTTTTATAATGTGCCTGAGTGGGTTAAGCAAACCCTAAAAGAGGAACAGCAGAATATGTTGGACTTTAGGTTAATTCAGGAGTCTGACAGTCCATGGGCCTCACTGGTGGTGCTGGTGTCAAAGAATGATGGCAGTATTATGTTCTGTGTAGACAACAGGAAATTCAGGAGGCACACAAAATCATTTGCTCAGTCTATGCCCCAGACAGATGAAGCCTTAAAGCAGTTGTTTGGGGCTAAGTATCTGCTATTAACAAGACCTAATAGTTGAAACCCTTGACAGCTAAAACAAGGATAAGATTAGCTTTTTGGAAGCAGTTTGGATTATTTGAGTTTGCTGGGATGCCCTTTAGGATGAAAGGTCCCCAGCAAGCTTCCAGAAGTTAGTAGCTCACATCATAGCAAGAGCAGATGACTATACTCTTGTCAAACCGGATGATGTTAACAATCTACTGCTGGTCCTGACAGGCACATGTAAAACATGTTAGGGAAGTGTTTGGCAGATTAAAAAAGAACATGGTTAATTATTAAGGCTAACAAGCGTCAGGTAAAAATGTCAGAAGTGTCTTGCCTGGCTCAACAGAGTGGGTGGTGGTTAAGATTTGTCCAGAGCCCACCAAGATTGAGGTCATTCAGTCATGGCCTACACTGCTATTAAGAAGCAGGTGAGAGTGTTTCTAGGGGCATGTGGTATTATAATAAGTTTGAATCAGCTATAGTATGATAGCCATTCCCCTTACAGACCTGGCCATAAAGAACAGAACAGATATGTTTGCCTGGACTTCACCCTATGAGCAGGCATTCTGACCATTTAAAGAGAGGTCTTGAGTGGACCCTCTGTGCAAGCCAGTCCTGACTCCAATCAAGTATTTATTGTACAAGCAGATGCTTTAAACCACGAGTTAGGGGGTTTAATTAGGCTGGTTTCTTTAGATGGAGAAGATCAGCTCATAGTGTATCTCATCTTCAAATTTCAGCCAAGGAAGAATCCTATGCAGCTGTAGAATGGCAGTATTTGGGCATAGTTTGGGTTCTACAAAAACTTCAACCCTGCATGTATAGCAGAACATTCAGCATGGATATAGACCACAACACTTAAATGTGTTTAAACTGCTCAAGTGTGCAAAATGGAAAGCTTCTTAGATATATTTAGACTTGCAGTCATATAATATAATATGACTATTCAACTTAGGAATGGTACTGCTAATGTCAGTTCAGATAGTTTGCCAAGTAAGGGCATAGGGTAATGTTCCAAAAGAGTGAACTCTCATCTTAAGCATAATTTTTAAGTGTGGCTGAAGAAAACTTGTTTGATGTTTAGACTGGTGGGGAGAAAATGTGAAGTCTGAGAAATAAATATGGCATTGCTTTCTGAGTTGAAATGTAACAGATTTGTGAACTGGATCCAAGCCTTTTAAAGCCTGCTGCAGATAAACTAAAAATATGTTATTTAACTTGCAGTGCCTGTGTTTTTCAATGTTAAGAAAATATGTGAGAACATGTGACCTCTTGCTATTAAATGAAATTATCTTCTATTCTGATGTCCCTTCTATGATGTCTTTGTCCTTCCCTTGTCCTCTCTCCTTGGCTGTAACTTCTTTTGTATATTACACTTTCTACTACCAAGCTCTGTGCTCTGTTCTACCATACACTTTATTTGGTGATCTACATATGACTACAACAACCTCCACTGGCCTCCTGTGTCAAAAACTCCACTGACTTCTTCATCACATTATTTACATATGGTATCCATGCTTTTACCTTTAGTATCTACTGTTACATCTGTAATTGAGTATTCTATTGTAAGTATAATTTTTCTATTAATTTCTATTTACTGTTACATGCTTACTTAGGTATTCATTTGTTATTGTAACTTTTCTCTCAATTTCTGCATTACTAAACATTGCTTTGTTTTTTGTGCAGTATACGTGGAGGGTCTATATTAGAACATCGAAGTATTACTACTTCGAATGTTATAATATCGAACCCTTTGCATCGAATGCTGAAAATAGCGAAGCTGCAGAATATCGAATACTTTCCTAGGGAAAGTATTTGGTGGGCCATTTCTGTAGCTTCGCTATTTCCTCGACTGTGGAGTGAAGGTTACTGACCGGGTTAAGGTAAGTGTGCGAACGAAGGTGAGTGTGCAATAGGGACCTTAGGGTTAGGGAGCGGGTAAGGTGAGTGTGCGATAGGGACTTTAGGGTTAGGGAGCGGGTAAGGTGAGTGTGCGATAGGGACTTTAGGGTTAGGGAGCAGGTAAGGTGAGTGTGCGATAGGGACTTTAGGGTTAGGGAGCGGGTAAGGTGAGTGTGCGGTAGTTATGAACCTTAGGGTTAGGTTTGGGTTAAGGTAAGTGGATAGCTAGTAGTGTATGTATGGTTTAGTGTAGGGTTATGTGAAGTGTATGTGTGTGGATTATGTATTTTGGTGTGCTTGTGTTGTGTGTATGTTTGTTGGAAGAGCGAATTTTTTCCCTGGGAAAAAAATCACTGTTCTGAGTGTTCGATGTTATGGTGTTTCGAGTGAAATGGTTCGATATTATAACATTTGATGTAGTAATACTTCAATTTTCTAATATAGACCCTATGTGGTGCTTTTCTCCCTGGGCATCTGCTGAAAATGGGCTCTTGGTCAGTCGGACAAACCTGGTTAACAAATGTCAAATAAATAAATAAATAGATATATAAGTCTGTAACTGATATTTTAACTTTCAGCTGTTGCAAAGTACATTAGTTATATGTAGGATGTGAAAATGTTTCTATTCTTCCATGTACTTCAAAGATCTATGATTTTCCTGGGTCAGAAAGCTAATAAGATGGGAAACTGAAGTAAAAAAAAAATTATCTGAGTAAGTACATAGACTTGTTAGTTTGGAAATGTAAACTTTGCTGAATTGCATCTGTAGTTTGTATGAAAAGATATAAATCAAAATAGCTGATACAGAAGAGAAGACAGAACCAACCTAAAGCTTGGATCTGTGACTTTTATGCAGTTTTTCTCTGCCACTTAGCTGAAAATTCTAACAGTTTAGCTTAGGTCCATAATTAATCTCAATTAAGAATAGCTAGATAACAACACTAACTTGAAATATATGTTGTTTGCCTTTTTTATTCTATTTCTTCATAGGGATTATTTTTCTGTTTCCATTTACAATTTTATAGCTGTTGTACATTTAGCAGTTAGGCTGCTGGCATTCACCTGTAATTGAAAATACTGTTCAGTCACACATTGCCATTTGTGTTCATTATTTGGCTTATTATCAAGAGTGAGCAGTAACTAGAAAGTTAAATAAAAAACAACCTAATGCACACTTACTTTAGCCAGAAGATAAACTTTTATTTAACAATTTAAGCACTTTTCGCCTTTGTATTGTGTTAAGGACTTCTTCAAAACCCAAAGTAAAAAACAGAAGCACCCTCTTTTTAAAAACTTGTAGTGACATCATACCGTTTTGTTAAAGGCACACTACCAAAAATTCCACACAATACTAATACACATACCATATAATAGTAACATACTGGGGATGCACAAGCCAGTGCAGTTCTTTGTGCCGGTCCCAAGCCCGGATAAATGGGGAGGGTTGCGTCAGGAAGGGCATCCAGTGTAAAAGTTCTGCCACAACACTTATGGCGCAAAAAATTCATATTTCCATACCGGATCGGTCGAGGCCTGGGTTAACAACGACCGCCACCAGTACTGTTAGCCAACAGGGTGCTGGCGGAAATTGGGCTACTGTTGGCCGAAGGAGAAGAGGAGGGTGAAGGCATGCCCAAAGGCAGGAAGAGAGAAGGAAGGTTAGGAGTGCAGCAGTGAGGGTAGGAACTTTGAATGTTGGCAGTATGACTGGTATAGGAAGAGAGCTAGCTGATATGATGGAGAGAAGGAAGGTTGATATATTGTGCGTGCAAGAGACCAGATGGAAGGGAAGTAAGGCCAGGTGTTTAGGAAACTGGTTCAAATTGTTCTATCATGGTGTGGATGGCAGGAGAAATGGGGTAGGGGTTATACTAAAGGAACAATATGCCAAGAGTGTTTTAGACGTGAAGAGAGTGTCTGACAGAGTGATGTTTATGAAGCTTGAAATTGATGGTGTAATGATGAATGTTGTTAGTGCATGTGCTCCACAAGTTGGGCGTGCGATGGATGAGAAAGAGAAATTTTGGAGTGAGTTGGATGAAGTTGTGGTGAGTGTACCCAAGGGTGAGAGACTAGTGATTGGAGCGGACTTTAATGGGCATGTTGGTGAAGTGAACAGAGGGGATGAGGCTGTGATGGGTAGGTATGGTGTTAAGGAGAGGAATGCAGAAGGCCAGATGATTGTGGATTTTGCAAAAAGGATGGACATGGCTGTGGTGAATACGTATTTTAAGAAGAGGTAGGAGCATAGGGTGATGTACAAGAGTGGAGGAAGATGCACACAGGTGGATTATATCCTATGTAGGAGGGCCAGTCTGAAGGAGATTGGAGACTGTAAAGTGGTGGCAGGGGAAAGTGTAGTTAAGCAGCATAGAATGGTGGTCTGTAAGATGACGTTGGTGATCAAGAAGAGGAGGAGGAGGAGTGTGAAAGCAGTGCCAAGGATTAAATGGTGGAAGTTAAAAAAGGGTGATTGTGAAGTGGAGTTTAGGGAAGAGTTAAGACAGGCACTGGGAGGCAGTGGAGAGTTACCGAATAGCTGGGTAACTACAGTGGAACTAGTAAGGGAGACTGCTAGAAAGGTGCTTGGTGTGACATCTGGACAGAAGAAGGAGGAAAAAGAGACCTGGTGGTGGAATGAGGAAGTACATGAGAGTATACAGAGAAAGAGGCTGGCGAAGAAGAAGTGGGATTGTCAAAGAGATGAAGAAAGTAGACATGAATATAAGGAGATGAGGTGCATGGCAAAGAGAGAGGTGGCGAAAGCTAAGGATAAGGCGTATGGAGAGTTGTATGAGAGATTGGACACTAAAGAGGGAGAAAAGGACCTGTACTGATTGGCTAGACAGAGGGACAGAGCTGGGAAAGATGTACAGCAGGTAAGGGTGATAAAGGACAGTGAGGGAAACGTACTCACAAGAGAGGAGAGTGTGTTGAGTAGATGGAAAGAGTGTTTTGAGAGGCTGATGAATGAAGAGAATGAGAGAGAGAGAAGGTTGGATAATGTGGGGATAGTGAATCAGGAAGTGAAACAGATTAGCAAGGAGGAAGTAAGGACAGCTATGAAGAGGATGAAGAATGGAAAGGCTGTTGGCCCAGATGACATACCAATGGAAGCATGGAGGTGCTTAGGAGAAATGGCAGTGTAATTTTTAACTAGATTGTTTAATGAAATTTTGGAAAGTCAGTGGATGCCTGAGGAGTGGAGAAAAAGTGTTTTGGTACCTATCTTTAAGAATAAGGGTGATGTGCAGAGCTGCAGTAACTACAGTGGGATAAAATTGATCAGTCACAGCTTGAAGTTATGGGAAAGAGTAGTAAAAGCTAGGCTAAGAAGGGAGCTGATGATTAGTGATCAGCAGTATGGTTTCATGCCAGGAAAGAGCACTATAGATGCAATGTTTGCTCTGAGAGTGTTATTGGAGAAATACAGAGAAGGTCAGAAGGAGTTGCATTGTGTCTTTGTAGACTTGGAGAAAGCATATGACAGGGTGCCTAGAGAAGAGTTGTGGTATTGTATGAAGAAGTCGGGAGTGGCAGAGAAGTATGTAAGAGTGGTACAGGATATATACGAGGGCAGTGTGATGGTGGTGAGGACTGCAGTGGGAGTGACAGATCCATTTAAGGTGGAGGTGGGATTACATCAAGGATCAGCTCTGAGTACTTTCTTATTTGCAGTGGTGATGGACAGGTTGACAGATGAGATCAGACAGGAGGCCCCGTGGACTATGATGTTTGCAGATGACATTGTGATCTGTAGTGAGAGTAGGAATCAGGTTGAGGAGACTCTGAAGAGGTGGAGATGTGCTCTAGAGAGCAGAGGAATGAAGGTCAGCAGGGCTAAGACAGAATATATGTGTGTAAATGAGAGGGAGGGTAGAGGAATGGTGAGGATGCAGGGAGTAGAGTTGGTAAAGGTGGATGAGTTTAGGTACTTGGGATCAACAGTTCAGAGTAATGGTAAATGTGGAAGAGAGGTGAAGAAGAGAGTACAGGCAGGGTGGAATGGGTGGAGAAGAGTGTCAGGAGTGATTTGTGACAGACGGGTACCAGTAAGAGTGAAAGGGAAGGTCTACAAGAGGGTAGCGAAACCAGCTATGTTATATGGGTTGGAGACAGTGGCATTGACAAAAAGGCAGGAGTCAGAGCTGGATGTGGCAGAGTTAAAGATGTTAAGATTTGCACTCGGTGTGACTAAGATGGATAGGATTAGGAATCAGTATATTAGAGGGTCAGCTCATGTTGGACAGTTTGGAGACAAAGCAAGAGAGATGAGATTGCGCTGGTTTGGACATGTGCTGAGAAGGGATGATGGGTATATTGGGAAAAAGATGCTAAGGATGGAGCTGCCAGGTAAGAGGAAAAGAGGAAGGCCTAAGATAAGGTTTATGGACGTGGTGAGAGAGGACATGCAGGTGGTTGGTGTGACAGAGCAAGATGCAGAGGCTAGGAAGAAATGGAAAGAGATGATCCGCTGTGGCAACCCCTAACGGGAAAAGCCGAAAGATCACCGAATCTCATTTCACTGAAGTGAAGTACTGGCACTGTGTAGAGTACTGTACGGCAAGTAAAGGGTATATGCGCTTTTCCCCACTGTAGTGTGATCCTGGATTTAGTATGTATAGTTAAGGGGTGTGTGGGGGCACAGCCTCCCACATTGGTGGGTGTGGGGGCATAACTCCCACCTAGTTTGGTTTTATATTATATTTCACCGAAAGCTTCAAAATAATACATTTTAAAACATAGACATGCATGCTTACAACACAAGTGATTAACTCTTTCCAGAAGACAATATAAACCCAAACTAATTGGGGTGCTATGCCCCCACCCCCAATTTGGGAGTCTGTGCCCCCCACCCCCCTAACTATATATACTAACTCCATACTAACTAACACATTGCTCCAGGTATGTATTGTCAGGTTGTAACTTACAATAAGACAAGGAAGTTATCTGCAAAAGTGTACCCCACCCACCTATTAAAATATTTGGTATAGGTACTTGAAACTTGAGTCCATTTCCAAGCCATTCATTTAGACATCTCCTATTTGGTCTTTGGCCTGAGCCCATGTAATTAGTGTCTCTATGTCCTAAACTGCCTCTTTAGTCACTTAGGCCTCCTGCAAACAATTTGACTGAATGTATTTCATCTAAATGAGTGCCCAAATAAACACTCGCGCTTTTGTTAGAAAAAATGTTTCACCTTGTACACCATCCCTTGTCGCAGAAAAGCAGCCTGCACTTGCAGTATCAATAAAATTGCTGCTGGTCGTTGAAGTCTTTTTATTGTTCTCATTCAAACCAGTCCTGAGGTGAGTTGCACTGGTAGTCTTGTGCTGCCAACCCTCAGCATGGAGATTAAATGTGGCCAGTAACACTTGCTTCAAACACTGAGATATCACCTGGATAAGAGCAGTTAAGTCACTGATGGGAGTTCCTAGCTTGGTAATATAGGATGATGCCAGTTTACTATCTTGGGTTAGGACAGAAGGCTGTAGTGTTGGAAGACATTACCAGCCCCCCAGACATTAATGTGTGTGTGTGTGTGTGTAACAGTTTATTTAAGATGCATTTAGTGGGGGAAGTTGAGCACCAGAGGGTACTAAAATTGAGACAAAGTGGTGAGACAAAGGTTTTGGGGGCTAGGTCAAAGACTCTGCTCTGTAGGTTGTTTAGTGAGAGGCCTACTCTAGGGTGTGTATTGTACAGACCCAGAGCACCAAAGAATATTTCATGCATGCATTTAAGACCAAGCCAAACTTAATGAATTGCTTAGTGATTCATGTTTGTGTATCTTTTTTATACTTTAACCTGTTTGGTACAAATGGTCTGACTCAAGAGACTATATCTCCAGTGGCCATCAGATTTAAAAAATTTAAGATTTTTGGAGCATAAACATCTCTCCACCATTTCAAACTTTATAGGGAAGAAGGGTGGGTGGTGACAGAGTTAAAGTTGCTTATGCTGATGTATGATTTTTGGTTATGTTTACTGCATTGTTGGTATCTATCTACAACTCATTTCCATTTTTGCACATGAGGTTGGGGTATCACTTCAACAGAGGCAATCGTGTAGATCCAAGGTTTATAACACTGGATGCCTAGTCCTGCTGATGTATATTACTTTTACGTCATGCACTTGCACACTCACACCTATGACCAATTTATAGCATCCCTAATTTTAACTGTGAATACATTTTTAATTTAGCTTTTTTTTTTTTTACAGGGACTCAAGTCATGAAATGCAGTGCATGTTGGCCTACAACAATTTGACTAGTACTTTGTGTAGATGAGTAAGGCCATGAGCTGTTAATGAACTGGTTACCATAGTGCAGGGTTTGATTTGTCTACTGTCTGACTCTGACCAAGTCACTTCATCTGGCGGTGCTCCTAGGCTGCTCCTGAAAAGGGACATTTGCATGCAGTGGACTGTCCCAGGATGTTAGCAAGTGACTGCATTTGTCTTTTTTAATACCTGCACCCTTCACATAACTGCTTACTGGTACTTCACTATATGCCCTTTTAATTAGGAACCCAGCACTTCTCATGTAGGTTTAATGGCTTGCTCCATGCGTTCTCAATAATATGAGAATAAATGTGAGTTTCAAAGGAAGAAAAGTTTAGTGTTGCTTATACTAATTACGTTTTCAATGTGAGAGTGTTTTGCTTTATTTAGCAAATGCCTGTTATGCCGTAAAATTTAAAATAAAAGTTTTAATTAAATCTAAATCTGTAATGATTGAAAAAGTAAAAAAAATAAAATAGTATGTGCACTGACAGGTTTCGAAACAACCACCTAATAGGATATTGGTAAGGTGGAGGGTCCAAAATCAGGACTAGGGTCCATTTGACCATGATCCGGCTCTGTATGTGGATGGAGAAATGGAAAAAGAAAAGGGAAGAAAAAATGAAGGACAGACTAAAATAAAGATTTAAAAAAAAGTTGTAAGGTGACATTTAGTAACTAGAGAAAAAATGGCAGACTAGAGAAAGGCAAATTAGAATAGAGCTTCTGAGAATGGAAAAATAAATTTTAGGGGATGATTTATTTACTTGCAAAATATATCATCAAAGAACTGCAGAATTAAAGTAACTTAATGTGTGCATTGCTTCTTGGATATTCAGTGGCTAATTGTTAATAATTTGCACATATTGTGAAGAATGGAGACTCCAATGTGAATAATTTTTAATTAGTATCAAGCTCTAACTAGCTCTAAACAGGACACTGTTTCCTGTTTTTGCACTGTGCATCTGGAGGTTTTGAAGCTACAAGTGGTCTACGACTGTGCACTGTGCTTGCTGCTACTGCTGCTTTCTTGGAGTTTAGAGTATTAAAGTTGTTGAATCATCTAGTTGTAACGGTGGGGAGTAGTAATGTAACACCTAAGTGTGAGCAGAAAAGCACACAAATGAGGCAAAAGGCAAATTGTATGCATTAGAATGAGTAGGAAAAGAGTGTATGGAGGCAGCAGAATGTAATCTAATTACCTGTGTATGTACAAATAGCTACAGATAGAAGGAAGACAAGGAAGACAAGCAGCAGAGAAACAGAAAAAGAAAGGGATGTGTGGGGTAACAACTTGGCTACTTATGGAAGCACAGAGACAAGAGAAAGACAAAGTAATTGGACAGGAAACAGTGAGAGAAGCTTAGAAGAAATAATCAGTACAAGGTAGTAAAGGTAATTGATTTTTACACATGTAAATATACTGAAATGCCTGTTGAGTAAGCCAGAGTACTGCAATGATACCTCTGCAGCTTTCATTTTTCTCATTCTGTCCCACCAAGTCCAACTACATGGTCTTCATTCCAACAGCAAAAACTGGTAATAGATTTTGATCACTGAAAATTGCCACCCATGATGCACTATACCTAAAGCTACTGTCTGATATAAATACTTGTGAAAATTATTGACTAAGACCTATAATGTTCCTTCCTTGTCCAAACTGCTTTATAAAGTGTGGGGCTGTGGCTGTTGAATCAATGAGTCCAGATAAGACAGCCACATATTAGACTAGTACTGCAAACAGAGAACAAGTTAAGGGACAGGTTTTAAAAGAGGGATAAAAGCAGTCAGCATACAGCATGATGATAGCCCATGCTTTCCTTTAGCATCAATTTTCCTGACCTGGCCATTATTAGTAGTTATTTATCAGCCATTTTCAGTGTACATTTTTGATATTGTTGTCTAAGCACTTCTGGTTTAGTCATTTTTAGCGGTGTCAAACTGCTAGCAACTGAGGTATATGGCTACATAGCACAGGCCAGGACATTTTTTCCCAAACATTTGTACTTGAAATTTTCTGTACTGATTTGCTTGTATCATATTTAGTATATTTGCATCATTTTTATATTTATTTGGTGTTATTTATTTATCATGTTACAGCATTTAGACCTAAACACTGTTGTAAGTGTTATAATTATTATTAGCTACAGTTACCTGGTTGAATTCCTGTTAGATAAATAGATTCAGTCTAGCCTTTATAGCCATCTCCTCCAGGCATCCCCACATAGTTATATAAAGAATACAAATATTGGTTTATATCCTCTTAAACCTGTTCCAAACAAATCAGTTTTCTAATTACTGCACTGTATCATCAAGAAGCTCCAGTTTGCTCATACTTCTCTTAACAGTCTGTTCCCATTAGGTTTGGCAGTACAGCAACAGTGTAACAACTCCCTTGTGTCAACTGACACTCCCTTACTGGTATGCCTCTGACTCCACCAGTGAAAGTTTACTCTAGGTGTAAGTTCATCTCTTTACCACGTGGTGCCCAAGGAGCAGCAACACCAAATCAACATACACTGACATAGTTAAAAAAATTACAAACCGCCCAGGCACCCACCTAGAAAAACTCAGCAGATTGGGAACACTCTTGCATTTTTGCCAACACTTGAACCTTCATGTACCTCTACTGTGTTTATGTTCAAATGTTCAAAAGAATCTATAAATTAGTAACATCCTATAATAACATAGCCAGATTTGCTACTGGTTCTTCATTTAGAACCCATCACTGCCAGAATCTTAAACTATTAGGTTGGCTAGAATTACAAAATCAGATTCTGTTACAACAACTTACCATCACTCATAATATTCTGCATCATCCCTCAAATACTCCCATACTCTGTAACCTTGTTAGCCCTTACAAAAACCTAACCACCCTACGATCTGCCAATAGGGTATTAGTATTTACCCTAAAATCCATCAATAAGTCTGGGGAGTGCTTGTTCACTAACTCTTTTGGTAATTTATGGAACAAGCTTCCTACTGAACTAACATCCATTTCATCTACACCACTGTTTAAAAAGCACATAAGAATCTTTCTAACTTCTCAATGGCTATACCCTTGCTTGAATCCAGACTAACAGTATTCACTGTTTCCAGTTCCACCTCTGCTGCCTATGTAGCCTTTGTTTCTTACTTCCTATGAATCTACTGAAGAAACTCACTTCCCATGAACCAATGAGAAAAAAAATATGTTTTGTTGTTTTGGGAATGTAGTTGTTTTCACAAAAGTTTTTATAGCTATAAATCTTTTCATGAACTTTTTTTCTGGAGTTACTAATGTAAATTTGAAAATTTGTTTTGTTCTGTTTGTAATCACTGTGTTATGATTTTAATCTATTGGAGCTTTTCTCCCCGGGCCTCCGCTGAAAATGGACATATCCAGATGGACTTTCCCGGTCAACAAATGTAAAATTAAAATAAAAATAAAAATAAAATAAAATCTACCAGAGACCTAGAGCACCTTTTAGTAGTTTTACTGATAAACAGGGAAAAGCAGCTTTGTCTAGAGTCACAAAAATGCAAATCTAAATCATAACAGATTAATGCCATAAGGCAGGTTTTAGTCCAGATTATCATCCAAGATACTTTTTAAGTTTGTTTGTAAGTTCCTCAGTGTAACCATTAAACACATTTCCTCCATCTGTAGGGTACAGAATCCCATTCCTTTCAAATCCAATAAATTCTTGCCGTCCATCTGACAACAACTGTCCCTTTAAGTCCCATGTCCAGTAAAATTCCTTTTCCCATTTAGCTGACAGCTACCTTTTTTAAATATTATTTCATTTTAAACAACATGAATTCAGATACATAAATAAATACTCATGTAAACAAAAAAGAAAACCAATACAAAATTAATACTTCTCTAATAAATGCTTGAGTGTTTGCCAAGATAGTTTCTTATGGGTAACTTTCATGGTTCTATTATTCAAGGTTTGCAATTCTTTATTACATACATTTATTGCTAGACAAATTCTGAAGCAGAGACGTAACTTTTACTTTTCCCATTCAATGTAATGACTTTTTTGGCAATAGCCAAGATAGACCATATGAGAGGCACTTATGATTTAGGAATAGGACCTGGAATTGAAACATTAAATAGAATTAAATAATTCATTATGTCACATTTGTCTGAACACAGGGCTTTAGCAGAATTTTTGAATTCTTCCCAAAATAATACAACCTTTTGACACTTTAAGATCATATGCTCCCAGTCTGCTTCTAAATTATCATTACATCTCCATCTTAGGTTGTCTTTTTTATAAAAAAAGTGCTATGTAGGAACCTTGATGTAAAAGTCCTTCAATAAATAGATTATGTGGAGTTGCTTACAGATTTCAAATAAAGCTTTTTATTAACTTATGAAAAAGGCTCTTTGTTTATTTTTGCAGAATATTCCCAGTGAGGCACACATCAAAACCCACAAGTTCATATCTTAAGATTTTGTATATTATGTGAAAGAAAAAATTGAAAATTTTTAGAATGGGCTTAGTGTTCATGGATAAGGTATTTGTAAATTTCTATTTATGAATTTTCTTAGTGTCTGTATATTTAACCAGTGTGTTATGTATGTTATATCTAATTAAAAGTTTTTCTACAAAACTTATTTTATTTCCCTCTAAAAATTAGTACCAACATTTTAAATTGCTCTTCTCAAAGTTAGATATTATATATTCGTTAAAAGATTGTAAGCCCCAATGGTGCAAGCTATGGGAAAAATCAGGGGATACTAACTGTTTAACTAAATAATTACTTTCTATTAACATTTAAAATTATACAAAATATGCTTAATTCCAAAGGTATATTCAACAATGTTATCATTATTCAAGCGGTAGTCTTTTAGCACCTAATATATTACACTATTATTTGATGAAACATTACATTTTGTTTCAAATACCATATCTGAAGTTATAATTGTTTCATGCAGACATTTCCAATTTGATTTATATGTTGAATTTATCCAAAGAGTTACAATATTTAAGATGGCAGATATGATATAAAGATCAATATTTGGGAATCCAATACCATTTTCTCCCAAACTTTTGGTATGCCAGTCATAAGATATTCTTAGCTTTTGATGATGCCATAGGAATTTTAATTGCATTATATTTAACATCTTAATAGTTTTTTTGGGAGATAGTAATAATAATGACTGAGCAAGATATAGTATCTTTGGTAATATTATAATTTTTTATTAATATAAGTCTGTCCTACATAGAGAAAAAAAGGTTCTACTCCAGTTTTCAATTAGTTATGAAATGCTATTAGTTCAATTTTTATAATTTAATGCCACTGTTTCTTTCCATTTATTTTTTATATTAACTCCTAAATATTTAAATTGTTTCTTTTCCCAATTAAACTCTTTGTACTTTTTTTTAAAAATTGGGTGTAACCTTTTTATTTATTAGCATTGCTTCTGCTTTATTATGATTACATTCTAATCCAAACTTTTTCTCAAAGTGTTTTATTGATTTAATAATATTCCCTAATGAAGAGTCAATATTACTAGAATTTAATAAGAAATCATCTGCAAATAATTGGGTTTTGGAGATGTAAGTATCATTAATCAAAATACCTTTTATTTTGTTATTGTCTCTAATATACATGGCAAAGGGTTCTATAGATAAGGTAAAGAGTAATGGGGATATGGATATTCTTGTTTTTTCCATTACTATTTTAAAAGGATGAGAAACAAAAGAGCCGATTTTAACAAAAGAAAATGTACTGTTATATAATTTCATTATTATGTCTATAAAGGTTGAAGAAAAATTAAACATCTTGAAAACGTTTTGCAGATATACCAAATTAATTGAATCAAAGTCCTTATAAATGAATAGAGATAATATTAATAATTATTTTTTTTTATTATTATTAGCTAAATCTATTAAAAATAAAAGTCTAATAACGTTATCTTGCACTTTTCTCCCCAAAACAAATCCAGTTTGATCTTCATTAACCAGGTTTGGTATTATATTGTTTAGCCTTTTAGTCAAAATGACCATAAACATTTTGTAATCCACATTTAATAAGGAAATAGGACAATATGAAGTGCATATCTTAGGGTCTTTATATTGTTTTAAAATAGGGGAAATAAAGAACATTTCCATGAAGGCAGAATATTTAATGAATTTCTATCTTCATGAAATACATTTATTAAAGTTTTTAGCACATTATTTGGAATTATTTTATATAATTCTGAAATTAAACCATCTAAACCAGGAGTCTTGTTATTTTTAAACTTTTTATTTGGTCTTTTAGTTCTCTAATTGTATTGGGTTTGTTTAACATATCATTTTGCTCTTTTTTCACTTTGTAATTTATATTTTCTTTTAAGAATCTGTCAGTACTATCACTATTATCTAGTGCTAGATCGTTATTATTTAAATCTTCATAATGTCTTCTAAAGGTTTCCAAAATATCTTTTAAATTAGCTTCTTTTTTAAATTTATTATTTGCATGATAGGTGATTTCTTTAATATGATTTATATTATTTAATGTTTTTGATCTTACTGTATTCTATGCATATTTTAGGGTTTGCTGTATAGTATTGTAATTTAAGTTTCTCTGGGTTTATGGCAACTTTGTGATTTAATACTTCTAAGTATTTTGGTTCAATGATTTTAATTCTGTAGTCTTGCCTCTATCAGAGGGTTTTAAGTTCAATTTTAAGTTATCAATTTTTGTTTGAAGTATATTTAACTCAGTATCCAATTTTTTATTTTCATTAAATACCAACTATTTATTTTACGTATAGGCTTTTAGTGTGCCCCATAGGATAACATTAAAGACTTCACCACTGTCATTAGTATCCAAAAAAATTGTGGTTCATTTAGAAACCATTCCTTAAAACCTTTAATTTTGACTATATACGCTGGTATACTCTACCAGAATATTAGTTCATTTGGTTTTAGATTAAGTTTAAAAATAATGGCATTATGGACAGACAAAGGACAGAATGTTATTAACACTTCTTCTACTTTCAAATATAGTCCACTAGATGAGAATACTTTATCAATATTTATTTTGAGTGCCAAATCTATATGAATAGTAGAGTAATGTAATGTATTTGCCGCTTTTAATTCTCAAATATATCATAAGATCCATCATATTGGTGAATTTATTATGTTGTTTAGCAGTAGCAGTTATTTCACACTTTGCATGTAGAGCTGTAATATCTAAGTTTTTTTTTTTTTTTTTTGCTGTTTTGGAACCAGTTCCAGGAATCCAATACATAATTGACAAAATTAAACAGTTTCTTATCTATTTCAAGAACAACCAATCCCATCATGCCCCTTCTATCAGTATAAAAGTCAATCACTTTAGGTGCAGTTAATGTTTTCTTACAAAGTATTATAGTGCCTCTCCTTTTGACATTATAATATGAATCTATCAATACTGAGTATTGTTTACATGTTAGTTTGTCAGTATGTTTCTGTATTAGGTGAGTTTCCTGTAAAAATAATATATCAGCTTTATTCATTTTAAGATACTTAAACAAACCTCCTCTCTTTATTGGATTATTTAATCCACTTATGTTCAGTGAGATACACTTATATATTGTTATTTGTAAATTGGATTAAGTCTACCAAATATAAGTATAAATTCACAAAAGTTTGACTATATTTAAGTTCAACATTCTTTGTTATGGACCTAGAGTAAACAACATCCAGTAACAATATTTATTTATTTATTTATTTATTTATTTATTTATAACAAAAACCAACCCTTGGCTCACCAATGATACAAAAAAGATTATGCTACAAAGGGATAAAACCTGGAAAGCCTACCATAAACACAAACAGCCTAAAATCTTCCTTAAGTATAAGCAGTTGAGAAACCTTGCCAAAAAACAAGTCATTAGAGATACAAAGTCTTACTACATGAAACTACAAGAAAACCAAGCAAGAAATCCCAAACAGTTCTGGAATTCTATTAATTCCCTCCTTAGGTCAGGTACAAAAAACAACCCCTGTCCTGATACCAGCAAATCTGACCTTGAAATTGCCTCCCTATTCAGTTCCTTCTTCACCTCTTCCATCGCTGAGCTAACCAAGATTTTCACCAGCAATAACCCTCCTCCCCTCCCTGCTCAATCTTCCGTTCCCTTCTCTCCCCCCTCTTTCGAACTCAAACCTGTATCCACCGACCTAATAAAGAAACTTGTCTATACACTAAAGCCTTGCTCCAATGCCCCTGACAGCATTCCATCCTCCTTCCTAAAAATAGCTTCTGACGCTGTTGCTCTACCTATCAGCATCCTAATTAATAGGTCTTTACTTGAATCCTATGTACCTAAACTATGGCACACTGCTTTCATTCTTCCTCTCTACAAGGGTGGCAAAAATTGTAATGTCTCCAATTTCTGCCCCATAGCCATCCTCTACCCTATCTCCAAAATCCTTGAAAAATGCATCCACCTGCAGCTCTTGCCATTCCTTACCAAACACCAACTACTCTCTCCTACCCAACACGGCTTCCGCCCAGGACACAGTACTAACATCGCCCTTCTCTCCTTCTTGCACTCTGTCAATTCAGCACATGACTCCGATGATATAGTATCCTCTATTCTACTAGACTTATCCAAAGCTTTTGACACCATCTCTCATACCCACCTTCTAAACCACCTCTCTAATCTCAACCTTTGCCAAAAAACTCTTTCCTGGTTCTCCAGCTACCTTTCAAACAGGTCCCAAGCTGTGAAATGGGGCCAAGCCACCTCTACTTTCCTTCCTACCCCTACTGGAGTACCCCAAGATTCCATACTCGGCCCGTTACTATTCAATATCTTTATTAATGACTTCCACAAAGCCATTCCTAACACCAAAATTGTGTAATATGCTGACGATTCCACTTTGATCTGCTGTGCCTCTAACCTAACAGAGCTCCAAGCCCTAACACAAAGTGCCTTCTCAACCACTGAAAACTGGATGCTCCAAAATCATCTCTCTCTAAATGCAAACAAAACTAAGATTCTTCTTTTCTCCCCCTCTAAATCCTCCTCTCTTGATAAAAACTTATTTCAAATTACCAGCCTTAACAACTCCACTATCGAGATTGTACCCTTCACCAAACTTCTTGGTGTTACAATTGATGACCAACTAAAATTTAATACTCATATCCAGCTAAACATAAAAAAAACACACATAAAACTTGGCTTACTATATAGAAGCAGCCACTTCCTCTCTCCTCCCACCAGACTAACTCTTCGTCTACCTACCTCCTTCCCTCTCTACTGTATGGTGCTCCCCTGCTCACTAATTTATCATCCACACTTACCTCCAAATTAGAACAATGTTACAACAAAATCTCCAGATTTGCCACAAATGCCAAATCCTCCTCTCATCACTGCACCTCCCTTCACTCTCTAAACTGGCTTGAACTCCCCAATCAACTTGACTTTCTCCAAATCACCACAGCCCACAAATTATTGTTACATCCTACTAACTGCCCTGCTCTTTCCAATATTCTACAACCTTATACCCCCCTTAGATCCCTTAGATCTTCTCACCAAAACCTGATCACCATACAAAAACCCAAGCACCCAGCAGGTCAGCTTCTCTTATCCTTTACCCTAGCTAAAAAATGGAATGCCCTGGCCTCCACACTAAGGACATGCACCAACCTTAATAACTTCAAAGCTCAACTTCATTCCTACCTCTATTTAAACAGGAAATGCAACTTTACTCTTCAGCCCATACCTCTCAAGCTATCTTCCCCCTTCTCTCCAGGCTAACCTCTTTACCTTCCTAACCTCTTTTAAATATACTTAACATAGTAACTAAATAGTAAAATCTTGATTTTTTTTATGCTATAAGCCTTTTTTTCCCTCCTGAACAAAATAGAAATTGTTAGTGTTTATTTTTTTTGTAGCAACCTGTTATTTGTAATGCAAACTGTCTTTGAATTTTCATGTAATTAAACTGTTGTTTCCTGTTGGAGCTTTTCTCCCCGGGCCTCCACTGAAAATGGGCCCCCAAGCCCAGTGGACCTCCCTGGTAATCAAACTGAAATAAATAAATAAACATTCTTTGTTGTGGACCTAGAGTAAACAACATCCAGTAACAATAAAGTAAATGTATTTACACCCCCTAACCTGGAATACCACATTACTGATTTGATGATATAATCATTCAGATCACCCACTATCATCCTCAAAAATTATCTATCTACATTTCTGCTTTAACCTCATAAGTATGAATTCAGTACTTAGTGGTACTGTAATCAGCTTTCCCCTAATAACCGCTAACAATGAGTTATTTAGTAACAAATGGAATAAGTCTATTTATCTGCAGTGAATCAAAACAAAAATAAATTTCTTAGCTATCTTATATAATAGTAATAAAACAAGTAATATACTAAAATGTTTACATTTTCGAGACAAACATATGAATATAGCAATATATTACCCTGCAAGTCTATATTAATTTCTAATATATCATAAATTAGTGCATATACCCTATATATTAATGATAAGCTCATTATGCTTTATCATTGCTGATGCATCTGAGCCTAGTTATTTAGTATATTAAAATTCAATTAACTAAATGCTTAAAATAAAAATATAGTTTGCAGCATTACACACTATGCAAAGGCTAGATGTTGACTTGTTTATCAAGTTTCCCTAATGTTTTCGATATTTAAATGCAAAATATATATTTAAATACAGGAGAGGTTTATTAAAAAAAGACACAAAATACATTTCCAAAGAACTAGCAAAATGAACCCCTCTTATACTTTATTTATTCAACAGCAATACAGTAAACTCCAGACCAATCAAATGTTTTATCAGTGCCAAAGTGTGATGATAATAATCAATCAGTAACCAAACTGTAAATATATATCCCTTAGTAGCATAAGATTCATTTGTTTACCTCTTCCCATTCATGAGACATCTACACATATTACATATCCAAAGGTATCTATATATATTGCAATTGAAGATATTTTTATATCACTTTAGCACTGGTAGTTCCTTCTGCTAAGTTTAAATATATTAAAAAATCACTTTCTTCTGCCATCTATTCAAAAAAAGATTTTCTTATAAATCTTATAAAAAAATCTCCAATGAAAACATGGATTACTTACTATGAATAAAATACAGATTAGCTTGTATATACACTATCATGTAAATTTCCATTTTCTGGTGTTTCATTTCAATGCTAAAATTAATCATTTATCATTGCTATTAATTTTCATTTTTTTCCAGATCAGAAATAATGCATTTACAGAAAGAAACTTTCACTTATATTAATATTTTAGAAAATATAAAGCTTACTTATCTGTTATATTTAAAGTTACCTTAAATAACTGCTCTAATACATCTGCCCAACTTACATTTAATAGTGAAGTGGTAGAATAAGAATGAATTTATTTTGGTTATATATTAGTTAATTGCCCTTTAAATGCTCTTAGTGTTGCTTTAACACTGCTCTATTAGTTGTTTCCTATTTCTTTGGTAAAGCACAGAGTAATTAAAAATCATTTATATTTTTCTTTACCCTTTACTTATTTAAAAAAAATTAACATGTATGTTATTATTAAATTTTAACAACTTCCTAAGGTAATGATGTGATGTTACTTTACTAGTATTCATCATCTTTCTGTTGCAAAGTTCCATTCTGTGCTTCCCTGTTAAGTCCAAAAGTCATATTCAAGTTGCTGATACTTCTGTCACTTCACATAGCCAGAGATCTTGTTTTTCCAGTTGAAAATGGCTCACAATGCTGTTCTGAGTCACAAAACAAAGGTAAACTTTTTAATTTAAGATGGGAATAGTTTGAAAAAGCTTTCAACGTCCTTAAAAATGCTTGCAATCACCAAAAAGCAAGCTAAACTATTGAAGGAGTTAAAAAATGTCCATAATAGAAACAGTGTGATGTGGTAACAATTATAGATTTAAAAAAAAAAAAAAAAAAAAGGAGCAGCAACCCAGCCATTTTATGGAGAATAAGACATATACAATTAATAACTATAGGGGGAGTTCAATCAAACATTATATTTTATATTTAGCTAATGAGAGATAAAGCGAAAGGACAACCACAGCATTTAAAATATCATTTCCTGAAACATGAATCTTAAAGAAAAGATTAAAAAAAAAAAAACACCAGAACATTTCCTAACAGTTTTCCTCAAGCAAAACAAAGCAGTATGTCAATACATGGATACTGATATCTACACCTTTGTATATATGAAATAGTAACCATTTAACTTCTCACTTTATGCAGGAGCCTGCATTACAGGTTTATCTCAGTGCTAAGTTATTCTGCAGGCAGATGCTATGTTATTTATGAATGCTGCTATGCGAATTATTATTTTAATGATTTAATAAAAAAGAGAGAGGATTACCTTGAGTTGTTTTGCGTTTTTTTGACTATTATAGTAACATATATACACTGTAAAAAATAAATATGCTACAAGGATGTAGTAGGTCCATAAAGGGTTCCTATCACGTAGTCAAACTTTTACAAGTTCGTACCTCATATGGTCAAGTCCATAAGTTTGAATTTGTAAAAGTTCAAGCATTTGAATGGAAATCTCCATAAGCAGAGGTTTCCATTTTGTTCAATGGGGTGTGATCTCGGAGTTGGTATATTTAAGTAGTGTGGGTGTGTGGGTCACAGCTCCCCATGTGGGGAGTGCAAGGTGGCTTGTCCCCCTCCTTAAAACAGTTTATTTTGTTTTCCGTTGTTTTTTTTTCATCCATAGCCGAAGTTTTGTAACTTCGAACATAATGGTTCAAACATTACGTGTTCGAAGTTATAAGACTTCAACTATGTGATATAGACCCATCCAAAAAGAATAAGGAGATGATTAAATTATTTTTATTTTCCTTTTAGCTTCTTATTGTTATTTTCTTTTGTTGACCATCAAGTTTTAGTTCCATGTCTCTTTAGACTTGCTGTTGAGCAATTCATTTCTTTTTGTTTATCTCTAAGTTTATTTTTCTGGGTGTAGTTTATCTAATGAGTTGAAAATATTTTGACCCTCTGGTAGGGACATTTTGATTTTTGCAGGAAATAATATTTGGGCTTTATTGTCTGATTTTTAAGGCTCTTTATTAATGGAATAAAGACTTTGCTTTTAGAGATTATTGAGGAAGTATAAGCATTGTTAAATCTAATAGTTTTGGCACTTTAGGTAATAGGAGAGTTAGACCAAGCCATTCTTATGACCAATTTTTTATCTTGTGTTGAGATGAATTTAACAATTATAGATCTCAGTATAGATGGAGTTTTTATTGTAGAATTGTTTGAAAGAGACCTATGTGCCCTTTCTATTCTGAAAGAAAGTGACTATGGCAAGTTTAAGGTTTTAAGAAGCCAAGTGTTCAACAAATTATTTCCTTCTTTTTTTTCTGGAATACCATATATTGTTATATTATTCCTTCTGGATCTGCTCTCAAGATCATCCACTTTTTTTTGGACAACAAAGTGTTTTCAGTAGGAATTCAACTTGACTTTTGTTTTTATTTAATCTACCATCTACATCATTCAATGATTCCTCAGTGGTGTTGATCTGGTCAGAGTGTTTCTTACTTATTTCATTTAGTAAGTCAATTTGTTTCTTGTTTTCTTGTTTTATAGTGTCCATTTTACTATCCAGTTTGTCTATTTTCACTGATATTTCCTGCATACTGCTTGCAAGAACCTGAAGTTCTTTCTTCATCTCATTTTCCTGTGAGGACGTTTTAAGATGACTCATGGCTGCACTTTAACTGTAACTGTAGGAAAACGTCTGACAGGATTGAAGCAAAATAAAGTCTTCAAAACTCTATTTTCTTGCAGTATTTTCTTCACAGCTTACTTATTGCCTTATTAATAATATTAAGAGGAATATTTTTTTAGATTTTATATAAAAAATCCTGTCAAAATAACTGTACTGAGGCAGAGCAGAATGTTTGCACTGTTAACTGCTTGGCATCTTAGCTACTCTCCTTGACATCTACATGTTGATTGATTGATTGATTGATTGACTGTTACATCATTAGTAAACTTTCTTTCTTCATCTAGCTGATGCTTCAGAGTCCATCACCATTCACAAACTTGCTGCATATTTTTTAGCAGAGCTATACAGTCACATGACTTACACTGCCTGCTCACCCTGACAAATAAGCTAGGTAATCAGCAAATAGTTGTGCTTCCATGTCTGTGCTATGTAGTCATATACTTCACTATCCTAACAAAGCTTTACCTGTAATCTAGCATAATAATGTTGCTTATGCCAAAAGCCTTATTCAGAAATGTTGCTTTTAACAAAAAGCTTTACTCAGATGACAGCATAGCAATATTACTTCTGTCAAAGTCCTATTAATTTAACAATGCCTTATTCATCCTGCTGTCCAACAATACAATTAAACTTTCCTATTCTAATTGCATATAGAGGTGTTATCAGTTTAATAGCTGAAGGAATGCTGTCTGAATAAATCTGTCTTAACACTTTTGTCTAATAAGTTCACTCTAGCACTGTAAATTATGATGACATCAAGCCCTTGCCACTAAGGTTACTTAGGCCTGCAGACACTAGTAAAGTCCTTGTTACGGATGACTCTATTGTTGTTCCAGTGTAGGATTAAGGCTATTATAAGGCCCTCAGGACCATTCACTCTCTTCCAAATATGATCACAATGTTGCAGATACTTACATTGGGGTAAACAAGCTTAGGTGTTCTACTCTGCAAGAGATGCAGAGAGATACAACTACGCTGTGCTCTCTGTGCATGTCTCCAAGGAAGTTAAGTCACTGTTACTGAAAGCCATATTATCCTCAATGAAAATGCTGCCTACACTCAAAGACAAACTAATTGGATACTATTATATCCACATACTATATAACAAAATACTCAGAAAGATAGATATGATAAAAGCCACGTGAAGTATCAGAACAGGTTAGGATCTATCATGTACTATCACAAATAAACTAAAAAACAGGCAGAGAAACTTAGAAGACATGCAGATAAATATAAAGGAAAAGTACAATATAAGCAATTTATTGATGACCCAAAAAGGTATTATAGAGAATTGGGAAACAAGGTAAAAGGAATCGAAACCCCACCAAAAAAAAGAAGAAATAGATACATTTTGGAGAAATATCAAAGAAGACCCTGTGGAACATAACTAAGATGCTAAATGGATAGAAGAAGTAAAAGAAAAAATAAGAAGTCCAAATGTACAGTGGGATGAAGTAACAGCCAGAGAGATTGAAACAAAGTTAAGAAAAGCTCCTACGTGGAAAACCCCATGCCCAGATGCAGTACCTAGCTTCTGGTTAAAAGTATTAACATCTTTACATGAAGATTTAGCCATGAGTAAGAACTATTTATATACACACCCAAAACAGACACCAGCCTGGCTAATAACAGGAAAAACAATACTCCTGCTTAGGAGTGAACCTGCAAGCTATCGTAAAAACTATAGACCAATAACTTGCCTTCCTACATCATATAAACTATACACCGAAATTGACGTTGACAGAGTTTACAGTTATTTAGAAGAAAACTCAATCATGGCAAAAGAACAAAATGGTAATAAACGAACATTGTATGGAACAAAGGATCAGTTGATGTTAAATAAAGTCATAATGGAGAACTGTGAAAAGGGGAAGAATCTAAGTATGGCATGGATAGACCATAAAAAAAATTTGACAGTATTCCACATTCATGGATAAAAGAGCACTTAGAAATGTATAAGATAAACCCTACACTGATCAATTATATTACAGTGACCATGAAACAGTGGCAAACCACTCTACAGTTAAGCCATGATAAAGGACAAATTATTATTCCAGGGATAAAAATTCAAAGTAGCATATTCCAGGGTGACTCTCTTTCACCACTGCTCTTTTGTCTTGCCCTTAACCCATTAAGCTGTCTACTTAACAGTTTAGACCATGGCTATAATTTGGCTCCTAGAAAACAACAAAGTGTAAAGACATCTCATCTTCTTTTTGTAGATGATTTAAAACTGTATAGTTCATCAGATGAGGAAATGAAAGCACAACTGCAAGTGGTAAAATTGTTTTCAGATGATATAAGGCTGTCAATGTGCAAAATCAACCTTTAAAGCAGGAAAGCTGTAGCACCAAGAAAACAACAATTTGGGACAGGGATGTGATATTAAAAGAACTTGAGCAAGAAGGAGTGTATAAATATTTGGGAACTGATGAAGAATCAACAATAAAACATGAACAGATGTGAATAAAATTCAGTAAGGAATATTTTAGAAGGCTTAAATTAATACTAAAAACAGCATTGACATCTAGGAACAAAGTCCAAGCTATAAACCAATTTGGTCTTCCTTTCCTAACTTATAGTTTTGGAGTGATTGACTGGCCCTAAAAGGTGTTGGATAGTTTGGACAGGAAAACAAGAAGGATGCTTCATGCTCATCAAATGATTTATAAAAATCATTGCATACCAAGGCTTTATATATTTCCTGTTCTGAAGGAGGTTTGGGCCTCCTCCAAATTGATTACTATACAGATCTGTAATAGTAAGACTGCATACATACTTGTTGACTTCACAAGACCCAAACATAGTGAATGTTTTGAAATATGAGGAGAACAAGTCTACAATGACTTCCCTGCTTAGTTTAGCAGAAGCATATTAATGTCAAGATGGAATGGATATCAAACCAGAAGTAGATAAAAATCAGGTAGCAACTGAATGTGCCAAAAAACTAAAGAAAACATATAAGGTGAAGGATAAAATGAGAAAGCAATAAATGTGGAAAATGCTTAAATACAGTAGCAAGTATAGAAAACTTAATCAAATCAGGAACCAGAAATCCAAGCAGTATACAAAATGGGAGGCTGGAACAGGAAAACATGTGTAGTGTGTAGTGTGGAAAGGTTTTAATAAAATCAGTTATGTGCTTTCATCAGGTTGTAACACAGTCTGCCTCAGAACAATCACAGTCAAGATAATTCACATTCAAATATCCCTCCAGACTACATCGACATGACTAACAACAACCAACCACAATCAAAAAAAAATTTACATTATGAGCCCCCACTAAAAACACAATAAAAAATACAATGAAACATTGTAAATTCTTAAATTTACACAATACAAAAGAGACATCAAAAATACATGTATATGATGAAATCACACAATCAAAGAGTGTAACTTTGAAGCAGTCATAATAGACAAGCTTTCATTCAGACCAGGATGAGTACAGGCATTAAGCCTAATCTGCCATCCCAGTTCTTTAAGTTCAATGATTTAGTTCCATGGGCCACCCCTCACATCTTTAACAGCTGTGTCCAAACCCATGAACCCAAAGGAATGATCTGAAAAAAAGGAAATATGTTTTGCCAAAGCATTATTAATATCAAGCATATGCTTGTAAATTTGTTCTTTTAGCTTCCTTTGGGTTTTGCCCACATAAAAACATTCATATTGCTTGCAGTGGGCCAATATCCCCATAGAATTACAGTTACAAATGAACTTTGTTATTAAATATACTCCATTCACTTTCACCACCTTATTCATCATGAAATACTTACATTGGTTGTAAGCACTTCATTTAAATGTGCCAGTTTTCTTGTGAGTAACACTTCCTTCAAAATAATTACCTCCTTCCAAAATCTGTTTTAATTACCTACCTTTTCTATATACAACCTTGGGGGCAGTCCCAAAAGTACCAACAAGCCACTCAAAACAAGAAAACACTGTCCAGTTCTTTTTCAAAATATCAACAACTTAGACACTGTCACCCATATAGGTCATAACAAAGGAAAGGGGGTGTTTTTGGTCCTTAATTCTACCATTCATCCCTAAAGTTTCTCCACCATCCTCATTAACCTTAGGCAAAAGTGTATACCATCCATTTAACCTTTTTTGCGTAACATCCACCAAAGTATGTTGTATCAATCCCAAAGGGTAACCACGAGAAACAAATCTCTCTACCAAAAGCCTAGCCTCAATTTCAATTGTATCATTCTCGATAACCATTCTAGAGAGGCATACAAATTGACCTTTCACAATGCCTCTTTTTTGGTGGCCTGGATGGCAGCTGTCAAAGTGTAAAAGGCTATTAGAATAGGTGGGTTTTCTATATATGTTACTTATAAATCTCTTGTTAGTAACATCCTTCAATAAATGCATATCTAGGTAGGTAATATCATTGTGGCTATATTTGGAGGCAAATCTAAGGAAGAGTGTGGTGTGACCCAAATAGTCAATAAAGGAATTCAAATCTTCTGTTGACCTTTTCCATACAATAAACACTTCATCAAGGCATTGAATGTATAGTTCTCGGGGGAATGGGTTAGAGTAATTCAATACAAATCTCCTTTCCCACTGTAACAAAACTATATTTGCAAATATGGGGGCACAAGCTGCCCCCATTCCTACTCCCTTCTTCTGTATGAAGTAGTGGCCTCCAATGCAGACAGAAGTATTATTCAAAACTAATTCCATTAATGTAACTAAAGTGTTAATTACACTATTATTTAAATCCATCAATTCAGCTAGAAATTCATGGAACCAGTCCAGGCCTACATCATGTCATATCATGTCAAATAAATTAATCACATCAGTTGTGCAAAATATAGAATCATTACTTGGTGTTAGTTTTCTAACTTCAATAAAAAATCCCAAGAGTCACGACAGACATGAAAACAGTTATCTAGAATATTTTTTAATTTTAAATAAATAAACTTAGCAAGGGGGTGGGTTTTAGAACTGGAGGCAATGACGATGGGGCTCATAGGTGGATCCCAAAGATCTTTATGGACTTTAGGTAGTCCAAAAATAGAGGGTATCTTTGGAAACTTCACATCTAAAAAGCACCATTCTTCATAAGTAATTTCACCCTGGTCCAGCATATCTTTAAGAAACTAGTCAATCTTGGCATAATGAATATGGATGTAATTTAATGATGTCTCTTCATAATAATCACCATCATATAACAATTCAGACATTTTGTTTAAATAGTCATCATAACTCATAATAATCCCCCCCCCCCCTTGTCAGGCTTAATCACCCTTCAGGTTTAATTACAACACAATTCATTCAATCGTTGGTGTTCAATAGTAGTAAGATTCCACTTCTTACATTCTACATTTGTTTTCAATAACTTTCTAAATTCAAATTCACTCATCTTTTTAAATAACACAAGGGGAGCAACAAGGGGAGGGTTGTAAAGACTAGTCCTTTTAAACAAACTAACAGAATTTACTAAGTGATTTTCTTTCAACAACAATTGAAAGTTAAGTTTTCTCAGAAATAGTTTTAAATCAATGACTAACTCATCAATTTTAGCTCTGTTAGAAGGAACATAGCTGAAACTTCTACTTAAGCAGTCAGCCATTTCAACACAGAATACATTATCCTTGTAGTTAAAAATTGAAAAGTCACCTTTTGCATTTTTATATGATGTCCAAACCACAATACAAAACAAGCCACCATCTACAGGTACAGTTAGTTACTTCTCTGGTTGTAGTTCCCCTTCCCTTTTTGGACTCGAATGCCATTTTGATTTGTGCTCTTGTATGTCCATTGCTGATCCCAATGATTTTTCAGCCTCTCTGAATGTCTGGGGAGGTCTCTGTCCAAAGGGGCTGGCTTGTTTTGCAAATCACCGTTAACTGAATTTTCATTGGTGGTTGGCTGGTGGTTGAAAGATGTAGCCATGCCAAAAGGTTTGGGATATGCCAAACCTTTAGGATAATCCAATTTATCATGGGCAAACTTCTTTTCCTTCCTGTTTTTGATATTAATTACAGTTTTATCCATAGAACTAAAGACTTGCAAACATTTGTCTTTATGTTGCTCAAACAGTAAGTCTTTTATTATAATGCCCTCCAGTGCAGTAGCCTCACCAAAAAGAATGTCAGTATTTTTCTGGTTATGTTTTATGAGCACGTCTAGTAGCTCACAGCCTTATTAATCAAACAAGTCAGTTAATTCAAGATGTAAGGGGAAATTGGCAGTTAAACCGTTAGGAAATTTGCTATAACGGAGACCTTTTGGAACTCTGTGAGCCTTGATACTCTCTTTAAAGTAAATATTCTCCATCTGCAGTTTTATGATTTTAAGTCATTTTTCTTCCAGCGAATCAATAGAGTGCACAATGTTACTGTTATTCAAAGAGGTGGCACTGTTAAACTGCATATTATTGTTAAACCAAGTGGTAAAATTAAAATGATTAGTGTTACCATCAACCACATTATCCCATAGAATTCTTAGGGTCACTGCAAACTCATTGTTTGCTGATGTAGTTTGCCCAGGAGGGATAGAAACAGCCAAAGTTAGCACATTGGTTTCCAAACCAGAACAAGCAGTCAATACAGAAACTTGTTGAGTCAGTTGTTGAACTAACTGAGTTAACATTCCCACATTCTCAGCCAGTTCATTTAGTCCACACATTCATTGAGAACCTGATCCGACCACAGCAGTAGAAGATATAATCAAACCAGGAGCCAGAATTCCAGGCAGTACACAAAATGTGAGGCTGGAACAGGAAAACAACAAGTGTAGTGTGGAATGATGTTTTTAATAAAAACAGTTAAGTGCTTTTGTCAGGTTGTAACACAGACTTCTTCAGAACAACCACAGTCAGGATAATTCACATTTAAATATCCCTCCAAATTACAATCCTTCAAAATTCTTTTGATTGTGGTTGGTTATTTTTAGTCATGTGGATGTAATTTTATAAGGATATTTACATGTGAATTATCTTGACTGTGGTTGTTCTGAGGAAGTCTGCATTACAACCTGACGAAAGCACTTAACTGATTTTTATAAAAAACTTCTTTCCACACTACATGTGTTGTTTTCCTGTTCCATCTTCGCATTAAGGATAGAAAACTCTTGGGACAATTTCATGTTGATTAGGATTAAACCCAGGAATAGTTAAGGAGAGGTGAATTTAAACCAAAGACAAAAGGTTAATATTGGCGGCTCAAGACAGTGGACTACGTACACACTGATTTAAAAAGTTCATTGAACATGTGGGCGAAACCAAATTGGAAATAGTTGCACATCTTCTTGCTGGTTGTGATATACTAATGGCAGAAGGACTGTATAATGAAAGTGCAAACATTATAATATTGAAGTAGCTGAAAATCACTGAAAATATGAGCCACAAAACATCATAGAAAATTATGAAGTTTATATCACATGGGATCATCCATTACCAACAGTTCAAAAATAGATGCAAGAAAACCAGATCTAGTAGTCCATGAAAAGAAGACAAAAGTAGCATTGATTATTGAAATCGCTACACCCAGTGACTGCAGTGTCTTATGTACAGAGAGACACAAAGTCATAAAATATCAGGATTTGCAGGCAGAAACGAGGGCAATGTGGAAAAAAGCTACACAGACAGTTCCAGTAGTAGTAGAAGGAATGGGTCTTGTAAAAAAGAATTTACAGTCGTACTTAGATACGTTACCGATACATGTAACTCCATACGAATTGCAGAAGGAGTCATTACTGGGCACATTGCAGGTGCTCCTTAGAGCACTTCTGGCTAACATCAAAGATTGAAACAATGCTAATTTCATGATCTTTAATTATACCTTGACTTAGCAATGGGGTCCATTCCTGTCATGGTATTAGAAACCCAAAAGACTTGGAGAAATTAAAAGGGGAAAACTATATAAGTATATATATTATTATTATATGTAACTTAATGGATAATAAATTGACTCATAAATATAATCCAGTAAATTACAGTGGGCATTTCCATCTCCTCCAAAAGACCAATCACCAGCGGTGTACCTCAAGGCTCTGTCCTTGGGCATTCTCTTTGGTATCTTGGAGGTCAAAGTTACTGTCAGAGGTTTATGGCTGACCAAGTTTGCTGATGAGTGCAAACTAGCTGCCAGTATAAACTTTCCAAGGACACCAACATTCTTCAAAAAGTACTTTTGCAAACAAACAGTTGGTATCAAAACTGTGGATTAAAACTAAATGCCAACAAGCACATCACCTGAAATGATCACATTAATAACACTCCCCTGAAAATCTATCCAGTAGTCAGGGACATGGGAATCTTTGTAGAAAACAAACTGTCCTTCAATTACCATTTATCTAGTATTGTAAGAAAGTCTTTTTTTGATGCACAGTTTATTAGGAAGAGTATTTAGTCCAGGTCCAGGGATGAGATCATTCCATTGTATTCAGTAGTTACTAGGCCAGTCGTTGGGTATAATGTCTCCTTTGGCATGTACCTATCCAAACGCCTGACACAACTTGAATGCTCACAGCCTTTTCTCACCAAAAAAATAAAGGGCCTGAATCACAAAATCTACACTGACCATCTCAAAGCCCTGTCCCTATTCTCAGTACCATACAAGGTGCTGAGTGGTGACTCCTGCATTGTGCATAAAGCCTCAACACAGTTTATCCTCTCAAACCTATTACACATCTGCAGATTCAATACTGGCATAAACACAGGCTCAAGAAATCTTAATCTTTTCTGCAATATAAATAAAACTTATTGGAGGGATATATATCATAGAGAATTCCACTTTTTTGGAATCATTTTCCTCTCCACATAAAACAAGGGACGTCTCTTAAACTTTTCTAATGTAATCTGGACAAATGAATGGAAAATCACAAATTCACCCATGGAATATCATCCTTGTTCCTTATAGAGGGTGGTAACATGTAAATGTTCTACCTGCTGTGGGTTATACATATTTATTTATTATTTATTTATTTATTTATTTCTATTTGTTGACCGGGAGTGTCCGACTGGATGTAGGTCCATTTTCAGTGGAGGCCCGGGGAGAAAAGCTCCACAGTTAAAATAAACAGACAGTAGTTACATTGGATTACATAGTGATTAACAATTTACATAGCAATTACTTACAACATATTTACAGATGAAGAACATAGTACATCAGTAGACAACTAGAATCTTTATCTGTGAAGTACATAACAGACATTAACAAATGTTACAATAAGAAGTTCCTGCTGTATAAAGTACTAGGCTTATGAGCATCTGAGCTTGCTATAATCAATGTAGTTAGTAGAGTGGAAAGAAAGGTAGTGGTTGGATGGGGTGGGTGATATTAGAGTGGGAGTTGCAAGGGCATAGCCAGCATGTTTTTAGGTGTGATTTTAGTAAAGTTTTGAAGTGGGTGCATGATGGTATGGAGGTAATTGTGGGTGGGAGGGAGTTCCATAATTTGGCTATGGTGCAAGAGAATAGTGCTTCACCAGCAGAGTTATTGGCTTTAATGATCTGCAAGTGATTTTTTTGCTGGATCTTAGTGGTCTGGTGGTGCGATAGGGTTGGAGTAGATTCTGGAGGGATGGGACATTTAGTGGATGGTTTACTAGTTTGTGGGCAAGTGAGAGTTGATACCATTGAAGGAGGTGAGGGAGTTCAAGCCAGCCCAGTTCAGCAAGTGAGAGACAGTGGTGACTACGGTAGGATGCCCCTGTGGTGAATTTGGCGATTTGGTTATAGCAGGTCTCTAGCTTGTTTAGATCGCATTGCCTTAGGTTGGTATATATTGGAGAGGCATAAAGTAGGGTGGAGATAAGGTGGGAATTTGCAATTGAAATCTTTGCTGCTTTGGTGAGAAGTTGCTTATTTCTGTATAATGCTCCTAGTTTTTTGTGGACTTGTGGTGTTGTCTTTTGCTGTGATGTTAAAGTAAGAGTTATTTTGAGTATGTTTGGTGGGTTGGAAGATGAGTAGTTTAGTTTTGTTTGGGTTGAGTATTAATTGGGCATCGGATAACCGAGTTTCAACAGAGGAAAAGGCTTCCTGTGTGACTTTTTGCAGTTTGGGTAGGGACTGGGCTGAGCAGATGATGGTTGAGTCATCTGCATATTGTATGAGTGTGCCATGTTTGGTGGCAGAGGCTAGATTATTGGTGAAAACAGAGAAGGGTAGGGGTCCAAGGATGGATCCTTGGGGAACCCCTATGGAGACAGGTAGTTGGGGAGATATGTCATTCTGCCATACAATGGAATGTTGGCGGTCAGACAGGTAACTCTGAAACCAGTTGGTGACTGATTGTGAGAAGGACAGGTTATTGAGGACAGAGATAAGTTGTTTGTGTGGGACCATGTCAAATGCTTTAGATAGGCCTAGGAAAGTAGCAGAGGAGAGATAGCCATTGTTTTTATGCTGAAGGATAGTGTTAGTAAAGGAGAGTAAGGCAGTGGTGGTGCTATGGTTTGGTCGGAAACCATGCTGAGTATTGGAAAGGAGGTTGTTAGTAAGGAAGTAGTCTGAGACCTGAGAGTGTATGCATCTCTCTAGCATTTTGGAGAGTGGAGAGAGAATAGCTATGGGGCGGTAATTGGTTAGTTCTGTGCAGGGTCCGCCTTTGTGGAGGGGAATTATATGTGATACTTTCCACAGTGGGTAGGCCAGAGCATCAGCTGCGATTTGTAGGCATTCACTTGGGAGGTTGTCTGCTGCTAATTTGGTGGGCTTAAGTTTAGTTAAGAGTTTTTTTTTGTGTTGGAGGTAGGTACAGGAGAAAAAGAGAAGGCAGTGGGGAGATTACTAGTTGAAGGTGTGGGTTGGAGGGGAGGGCGGTTGTGTTGTTTAGCTAGTGATAGTATGGTTTGAGTGAAGTGTGTATTGAATGAGGTAGCAATATTTTCTGGGGAGTGAGGGATGTTAGGAGGAGGGGTACTGACTTTACCTGGGTGGAGGATGGAGTTTATGGAGGAACAGAATTGTTTGGGGCTGTGTTGGGGAGGAGTCTAGGGCAGACTGGTATTATTGGAATTTGCCCTGTTTCATTAGCTTTTTGACTCTATTGCGTAGTTCTAGGAATTTCTGTCTACTTGAGGGGGTTTTGGTTTTGCGCCAGTGCTCCCAGGCTTTATCCCTGTTTTTCATTTCTGACTTAGTGGTTTTCTGTAGCCATGGAGAGGGTTGTGCTTTGATTCTGGAAAGTCTTATGGGGGCATGGTAATTAAGGATGCTCAGGAAGGTAGTATTAAAAAATTCAACTGCGTCATCAAGACTGAGGTACTTTAGAGGATTCCAGTTACATTCTTTGAGGGATGAGATGAATGTGAGTGGGTTAAAGTTTAGTTTTTTTACGTATTTGATGGTAGATGACAGGTTTAGCTTGGTATAGATATTTTTTGAGTAGGAATGTTGGGGAATTGCATGGGCAAAAATTAATGGAAATGCATAGTGAGACTTCTACAATCCTCAAGGGTCAATAGTCTAGTAGGTATCTATGAACCTATAATACAGCAGATGACTAGCTAAGTGGTATCCTCCTAGGATTAAATGATCAACAGGCCATCCTGGTTTACTGGAAATGCATGGTATCTTTTCTATCATAACTTGTGTGCGCTAGAAAAAACCTTTGCTTACCTCATTCTACCCTTTTAAGCAAAGTCAAACTCATGCTCATACTCACTTTCTAATCTGAAGTTTGTCAATAAGAACAATTATAGGGGAGTGAGCTGGTACTGAATTGCAGACATTTAAGTGAGATGTCAGTTGAGACTTGCTTAAAGTGCAGTCAGATGAGTGCTGGCCATGTACAGGCATGCAAACATTCATAGCCATGGGTAGAGGACACAGTGGAGTCAACCATCCACTACCTCAGCTATGGTGGCCAGTGGCAAGCAGGTGCAGGGATGGGCTAAAGCCCCCCCCCCAGCACTCACTCACACACATGCACACAGTCTGTCATACTCCCTGCAGGGACAGTGTAAGCTCATCACACAGATGCACAGTCTGTCATTCCCTGGCAAGACTATTGCAAGGTTAGCACATGGAAGGTTTCACTGTGAGGCAACTGTGTTCCATGCACCTTGTAGTAATCCATGTAATGCGATGTGCATTACTAGTAATCCTATCTGTTGTCACTTTTCCTCTATGTTGGAATACATGCTGGCATATTGAGATGTCCTGTGACCATCTATAATCCATGTTTCTAGGTATAATATGGCCGCTTGTGAAAAAATGACTACAGTTTTGTATCATAATTCATAGGTTCATACTAGACTAACTGTCCTTGTAAGGCATTTTAAGCCTAGCCAGTTACGCCATGTAAGAATCAAACACTGCACTTTCTGTTGTAAGGTAGATACCTTAACCATTATACCAACCTTCCCTCCTAAAGCAAATGCTCATTGGTTCATAGTAGAAAGATAGGATTGAACCAGGGACCTTTAGATTTTCAGTTAGGCTAATAGTGCAGTTATTATGCTAATGGCATAAGATAGTGCAATGTTCTCTGAATCACATCAATAACACAATATGTTACCCATCCTGTACAGTGCTATGTGGCCCAGTCCAGCTCATGGATGAGCACTGCCATCAGTTAATGTGTCTGTGGCTAGGATCCCAACCAGGCTACTAAACCTTTGCAGTGGTCATTGTGCTACCCAGCTGCTCACAATGGCTGTGCTTAGGCAAATAAGTCACTTTGGGTGCAGTTGCCTACAGAATCTGGATGCACAGCTGACTACAAGCATTCACTGCCAAATATGGTATTATGCTACTCTGCTGCCTAGCAATGCATGTCAAGTGACCACTCATAGAATGATCCAGAGGTGATTGCATGATTTCATTTTGCAGTACTTTCTTAGGCATATCTGTACCATCTTACCACTTATGTATGCCTAATATCCTCAGTGATGCTCTCTAATACGGTCATATTATTTATCATGGAGTGGTTCTGTTATGATTCTTTCTAAATTTTCACAGGTGAACATTTATTTCTTTTCAGCATTCATGAAAAAGAAAAAAAAAACAAACAATTTGTTTCATTGTAAATAAAAATATAATGAAATATAATGAAACTAAGTAGCAAAAAAGTAAAGGAAAGATTATGGAGTAGGACTGAGCTACTGATTGTCACTACATTATTTCTGTTGCCTTTTTTATAAAGCTGTTAATATTTTCAGAAAACAATCTGAATACAAACAAGGCTTTCAATTATATAACACCGATATATATATCACTTAATGAAGAAATCCCATAAATATTTAGTTTCCTAACTGAGCCAACATATAAAAAGAAAAATAAATCATAACTTTAACAATACTAGCTCAATAACTTCCTTATCTCGGTTATTGCTAAATCATAAAAGGAATCCCCTAATCCAACAATATTACTGCATATCTGGGGATTGTGTAATGTCACAAGATCCATTTCCTTGCTTACTACTATCAACTATCCATGTTAAATTCTCCACTATCTGATATTCTCTTAAATGGATCCAAATTAAGTGATCAATAAACTCTACATTATCCACTGAAAATGCTCTAAAATAAATAGCTCCTCATCTCCTCTAGCTGTCCATTAATTGAGAACTGCTGCAACATTTTTTTCTAAACTCCACTATTCATTTCCCATACTGTACTCCTTAGCACCTTATTCCCATCTATCTTCCATCCTTCTGCCCCTTCTTTTATTGCCTATTACACTAACCACTTTCCTTTCTGAACCATGCTTCCTCATTTCTTTCCACCCTTGCATATCAGTTTTCTTGAGCCATCTCATAACAAACTGCAGCTGTACTCTTTCATTCCTTCTCCATGTGCATCCCATTTCATCTACCCAAGCAGACAAAATGACCATCAAACCTCCACTTCCCTCCCTTCCATGTATATCCTTCAACATAGTTACCAAACCCAAGGCTTCTCACCTTGCAACATTCCCCACCATATATGCAAGCTGTATACCTCATTCTCTGCTCCTATGAAATATACAGCTGTATCCCACCACCCTTCATCCTTAACACCCACAGGGGTGTAGTTACGGTGTAAAAGAAAGAATCAGTTGTAGTTAACAGAAGTATCATCATATGAGCCATGTTCTTTGGGTACATTACTTATTTTCCTTGTTTTGTTGACTGCTGACAGTGTGTTTATTACATGGCTGTGATTAAGCCTATGAGTTTAATGTTAATATTTTAATTGTGACTAGATTTTTAATTTTGCTCATTTTTCTGCAGGTAAGTGGACCTGAAATACAGTGTGCTGGTCTGCAACAGTTTGTCTTAAACTTTGTGCAGATTAATAGGTCTAAAAGCTGTTCATGAATTTCTTGTTGTAGTTCAGGGTTTGATTCCCACAGCCTTCTTTTGTCTACTGTGTGACTCTGAACAGGTCCCATCATCAGACTGTTGTCCTAGGCTGACCCTGCAAACAGACACTTGCATGTAGTGGGCTGTTCCAGGATGTTAGCAAATGACTGCATTTGCCTTTTGAATTCATGCACCCTTCACATACATACCCATCAACAGTCCCTGACTTTCAGAGATGTTCCTAATTATGGCTCAAATTGTAGCTCTGTCCCTCTTAATCTCTCTTAAAATAGGTGACTTTTGGAGAAAAAATGGTGAATTGCACTTAATAAGTAATGACAATAATTAGAGTTATAGACATTGTTTACTTCAGAAAATGTATACTAATTCACATAAGTGTTCCCGATTGTTCAATATTATTTCTGGATTCATCCCTGATTCTATTGAGCTTTATCCCTGATTCATTGAGAGCTATGTTCACAGAGCCACTAATTAATGCTTCACTATATGATATTTTACCAAGAATCCAGTGCTTCTTGTGTAGTTTAATAGATTGTCAGATATAATTCTCAATAAATAAAAATAAAAGTGTGAGTTTGAAGGGAAGAGAAGTTTATTTTTATACTAAGTATGTTTTCAGTGTGAGTGTTTTGTTTAGCAAATGTCTGTCAGTGTTTTTGCTGCAAATTTGAAATAAAAGTTTAACATTACATCTAAATCTAAACAGTATTCACCGTGATAGGTTTGAACAGTGTTTTATTTTAATTGGGGAGGGGCTAGCCTGGTCCAGTACCCTGCTAGGAACTCCATTTGACCATTATCAATCTCTAAATGTCTGACAAACATAAGTATTATGAAATGCTAAATGTCTGATATTGTTGACCAGCTGTAATAACAATACACACACACATCTATTGTCATATCTATATAACTCAACAGCTTAACCCTTTTTCCATAATAATGGCAATGCTACAGGGCTCACCTGGCTCATGGAGTTTACTAACTGCAACTTGCACTGGCTTGATAAAACAACAATGGCTAGGCTGTGTACTATTTACATACTTTCACAGTAATGGCAGCTACAGTAATTCCATCAGTAATGGCAGTAAGAGTAATTACAGATGCAATATTAATTCTAGGGCAGTATACCTCATTAGACGGTAAAAATACCATGCTAAAAGCTTGTTTCTTTTTCAGTCGTTGGTTCAAATGTTGAACCAATTAAAGACACTTTCTGGAGTAGAGAATAGCAGCTGAGTGGAAATCAGGTCAGAAAATGTGTGCTGTGTGTGAGGCAGATTTTTTTAAAACTTTTTTACTTATAATGTTTACAGGGTCCTCCAGCCAGCTCTGGATCCTAGGCAGTTTCCTAGGTCACATTTTGCCGGATCTAGCGCTATCTGCATACAGACTCCTAACCCAGTATACAAAAAATCGCCCCTTCCGCTCCTCAGAAAAATCTCTCCTCTGTATCTCTAAAGCCAATAACTCCACAGGAAAAGCTCTTTTCTCCCATAACATTGCCAGAAACTGGAACATCCTCCCCACCTCTCTGACCTCCGCTTCCTCACCTGTACAGTTCAAAAATTCTCTCAAGTCACACCTATTAAACTCCTGGTTATACCCATGCATCACATAAGATACTGTCCTGTAACTGCATAACAGAATTGTAGATCCAGTCCCCTGATGTTCTACTATGAAACTCAGTAACTCCCACTGCAGCAATGATTAATGCAGTCTCCTGTTGTTCTGCTACAAACTCAGTAACTCTCACTACAGCAATGACAAATTCAATATCATATTGTTATGCCACAAACTCAGTAACTCCCACTGCAGGAATGATTAATGCAGTCTCCTATTGTTTCTGCTACAATCTCAGGAACTCCCACAATAACATGTAATTCCCTTTTTCGGGTTAACTCTTAACTCTTGTCTTCCTACTAGTAAAGTACATCTTTTACCACTATCTGCTTGTTTTCTGTTATACTCACAGAAACCTGTTTATCATAAATGTAAGCTGATATAAAAACGTGTATTTTAAATGTAAGTGATTGTTTGAGCTGTACTGCAAAATAAGGTATACATAAATATGTTTATTATTAATCTTTAATAATGTAGAGCATTACCTACAATTTACGTTTATCTCTTCTGTATAAGAATTTGGAGCTTTTCTCCCTGGGCCTCCACTGTAAATGGACTCACGTCCATTCGGACTATCCCGGTTAACAAATGTAAAATAAATAAATATAAAATAAAGTATTCTTACGTGCCAAAAATACCCATCCAGGAAACAAAAACATTTTTAAAAAGCTCCATTAATGTTGATGTGCATTTTGTAGTGCACCCTTCTCTCTGTATATAGTACAAACTGTGGCTTTTCTCCCACCCTCAGCATCTGACATTCTACCTTTCTCATTTTCTGACTGTCGTTTCTATAGGAGTTCACTGTCAAATAGCATCTCTGTTATAAAATGGTGTAGACTACTTAGGTACTGTTTTGTGTGCATCAGGTTCTAAGCACTTTGCTCATGTGCAATGGTCTGACCAAGGTGTACATATACATAATGTGCTGTTGGGTTTTGATTTTGGAGTTACCATTGGGTAGAAAAGATTTATGTGAAGTGATGTGTTCTGACTGCTGGCAGTAATTCTCAAACCATTTGATGTAGCTCTTCATGTGGCCTCTGTGTAGTACTTTGTTCCCTGCCTTGACACTGATCTGTTGATCTTCTTCGTCTTATACTTTTGAGTTACAACTATAAATTCTTCTCAATTTCTTTATTAAAAAAATCTAGACTAATGCAAAAATAATAGGAGGGCAGATTTTTAAATATTACTGTAATTCACTTAAAAAGTTAATAAAATAATAGATTTTGTATCAACATGCATTTCTTAAAAATAAAATATTAAATTCTACTGTCTGGCATTATTTTTTTTCTCAAAATTGTTTTTATTTTCAATTAAACTAACATTTACATAATATTTTAAATATCATTTTAAACAACTATATACAATATTTACAAAAGCCTGACTTTCAATTATATACACTGTATGTTATTAAATATAGAATTAACAGATCAGTTATTAGAGATACAATATTGATTATTGCAGAGTGTCCAACAAAGATATAACTTTCTTCCAAGGATTATTTACCAATGGCCTGGGATAGATTCGTAGTTCTTTGATTTTTATTTCCATCGATACAGTTGCCTTAAGTAAAGTGTAGAATTCTTCCAAGGTCGGGGGTGTATTTGAATTCCACCTTCTGGTTACACATTTCCTAGATATAGCAAGTATTGTCCATAACAAATACATATTTGTCTTATTCAGGTAGGGACCTTCATTTACATTTAGTATAATCAATGTTTTAGTTAAGGTAAAGGATTCATTAAATAAAGCTCATACAAAATTATTGATTCCATTCCAATATGATTTAATTTTACTACATTCATAAAAAATATGAATCCAGTCTGCTTTATTTGACTTTTTACACCTCCCAGCAAAAAAAAAAAAAAAAAAACATTTGTACATTTGTAGTAGTACTGATCTTTTTAATTCTGTCTGGTGTTAGAAATGCTCTAAGTATTTGCAGTTAAATATTTTCCAGTACTGTGTGTTAGAGGTGTAATTAACTGATAGTAAGATGTTAGCTTTAATTTCTTCTGTTAACTGCAATGACTGGCCTTTTGTTAAGAACTGCCAGTATGATGGTTTGGGAATTGTTTTATATGTTATTAACTCTTTATATAGATTTGAAATGGAATTTTTCTTTTCACAGCTATTATATATAAATTCATACAGAAAACTTACTAGATTTGGAATATCTTTAAATGAGGAATTATTAATTAATCTGCATAAATCTTGAGTGTACATTAGAATGCTTTGTCAGGTTAACCAATCCTGTGTAGGAATATTGCAAGCAGTTTTTATCATATGCATATCTAAAACATTTATTTGCACATTGAAACCTACCATACAAATCCATTTTGTTCCCAGGAGGTTATTGTTTCCCTATATATTTTGTGAGGAAAGTTCTTAGTGATGGTAAAAGGGGTTAAAAGATCAAACCAAAGTTTTAGATCTATGTTTGCATTGATAAGTTTCCTAAAGGAACTGATGTAATGATTAATCAGTGTTGTTTTAGAAGGTTTTGTTATATTATATTGTATACTTATGCATAGTATGTACCAGGGTTTGTTTGATTTGTCTATTAAAAATGTTTTTAACAGATTAAATTCATTTGTTAATATAGCTGTTGTTAATTCTTTCCAGTTGGCAAAATAAATTGGGTTTATCCAGTCTATTGTAGTTTTAAGCACAGATGCTTTTATATATGTTTCTATTTCTTGAAAGTGCAGTCCTCCTTGTTTCCAGGGTCTAATGTGATGAGTTAAAGCTACTCTATTCTTTTTGGGATACCATAACATTTTATTAAACATTAGTTTATTTCTTTAAGAATGCATCATTCAGGAATTAACTGTATTGCTAATGCTACATATAGTATTTTTGACAATAAGACAATTTTTATTAATTGCAATCTGTCTTCAAAAGTTAATATAATTTTGTTCCACTTTTCTATATATATATTTTTATTTTCAATAATGTTTTTATAATTTATTAATATTGTTTCATTTATATTTTTGCATAACACTATTCCTAAATAATTTAGCGTAAGTTCTTGTTGCCCTATGATGGATTTATCTGTAACTTATAGTTCTTTTTTCTTATTTAAAAATAAAAGTTTTGATTTAGAGCTATTAAAGTGTAGACCTGAAATCTTATAAAATGTCTCCATTACTTCTTCTAGCTTCCCTAATGACTCTGGAGTTTGATAGGGTTAATAAAATATCATCAGCAAAAAACATTATTTTCGATATGTACTGGTCATAATCTTCTATTCCTTTTATTCTTGAATTATTGCATATTATTTCTGCAAGTATTTCTATAGCCAAAGCAAATAAAATAGGAGAAAGGGGGCATCCTTGCTTAGTACCTTTCGTTGTATGGATAGATTCTGAGGTGAAAGGACCTAATTTAATGTAGGCTAAGTTATTAATATATATGTTTTTTAGTAATAAGATGAAGGGAGGAGGAAAGTCAAATAATGCTAAAGTTTTAAATAGATATTCCCAGTTAAGGGCATTGAAGACTTTTTCTATGTCTAATCCGATTACAAGTGTTTCTCTATCTTCTTTATTCAAATAATCTATAAGAGTAAGTATCCATTTAATATTATCATGTGTGTGCCTATTATATAAAAATCCAGTTTGATCATTATTGTCTTTGAAAGTGGGATTTTGATTCTGTTAGCTAGGATTGACATGAATATTTTGTAATCATTATTCAGTAATGATATAGGTCTGTATGAGGTGCACAGGTCTTATGGTTTATTATCATTTAGAATTGGTGTTATGAGAGAATATTTCCATGAGGGTGGCATTTTTGCTTCTGACTGGACTTCTAGAAAAGTTTTATAAAAAAGGAAGATTACTGTTGAAGGGAAGAGCTTGTAAATTTCTGTAATTATACCATCAGTCCTTGGAGCTATGTTAGATCTACTTTCTTTTATCTTGTCAACAATTTGTTTGTAGGATATAGGTTTTTGTAGGTCTAGTTTTAAGTTTTCTGGAATTTTTTTTATATTGATAAGGTTTGTATCTAAGTTTATTTGGTTGGTATCTACATCTTCTTTTTTGAATTGTTTCATATAATGGAACCAAAATGTTTCAAGGATGTCTCCTATATCTGATACTTTTCCCCCTTTCTTTTCATGATATATACCACTAATGTTATTTGCTTTAGCTTGTATTTTAATTCTTGTAGATAAGTTATGTAGATATCTGGGGGAGGTGGTTAATGACTGCTTCCAGAATGGGTAATCTCATCAGTTCTAGAATGAATGTGTAGGTATCCATATGGTAATCAAGACTTACCTTAGGAAAGTATTAATCAAATAGTGTTTAGAGCAGTTTAGAGAGTTCTCAGGGCAGTTAGAATACTCCTAAGCCCCTCCTCCCTTGACCAAAAACAGAGATTTCCCTTCCCTTTCTTTCCCTTGTTTTAAATCAGTACTAATAAAAGAAATTCAGCAAACATAGGTAAACAGAAATAATATTCAGTAGTCCATCTTGTACATGACTCGCAATCCATTAAACAAGTCAGTGACTAACATCACTTTAGTAAACATTATAAATACAAATTAAAAATAATTTCCTAGCTCTTTAAATTTTCTGATAAAGCATAAAGTTAACAATAAGCTATTTCAGCTGAAAGTATAAAGCATTTCAATTTTTCCTTGTATGTATAAATTTCTACTTATATTGTAGTGTCAATAGCTGTCTTTGAAATCTGTACAATATTTCACTTCTTCAAATCATTCCTTTTTCAATTCAGGTTTTGTTTTGTCAAAATGGCAACAATATTTCAAGGGCACAATTACTATTTAGACTGATGTTTCAAATAAATAACTTGTCAGTTGCCAATTGAGTTAGTTTAGAATGTATGGTTAGTGCAAATATAGCATGTTGCAAAAATAATATGTATTTTTTCGTGTGCTTTAGAGACTGTCATATGCAAGTGACATATATAATGTAGCATATATAGAGCAGATAGCTTATGGATTCAGGTTGTTAAAGTAAGCTATGCTTCTTAATCAGGCAGTTTCATTTAAGTTCATAAGTAATTTGGGGACATTTCAGTTGAGTTTCCAGGAATGTGTATTATAAAGTATTTACAAGTTGTTCTATTAAGTTATCTACTTTACCCTTCCTTAGATTGTAATTCAGTTTAATAGCTAAACAACATTACTTTTTTGTTATTTATCTGCGAGGCTAAATGTACTTTGCAGATTCACAAAGTCCATAGAAACTGCTGCAGTTTTTTTCTGTTACCATGACAATGCAAATATAATCCTAATCAATGAGTGTTAAAAAAAAATGAAATAGTTCACGAGGCTGATAGAATGTAAAGAAAGCTTCATTTCTCACAAGCAACAGTACATTTTCCCTCCTTTTATATATTATGTTAACATTATAGGAAATAATTCAACTGGCAGTAAGTCCAAGAAACATTTCAGAGTTAATCACTAACATGCCCTGTAACCCATTACGCATAACAGTGTCCACCATTAATCTAATAACTATTGTAATAACATCTAATTGAGTCCACTTTTCCTCATAAACATGTCACACTTCATTAAACAAAGCAGAGTCTAACATCTCCTAACCAAAAAACACCTGGCTTAGAGCGAAGCAAACAGTAAATCCCGATCCTCTGGCACAACAAATTACGATCCTCTGGCACAACATTAACTGTCCGATGCAATATTGTGTGAAAAATCTTCTTTAATAATATAAAATAGAGAACAGACAAGCGCTTTCGCTTTAATAAGCTTCCTCAGGTCTATGTAAAATAACATAAAAATTTTTCATTTATTTATTATTTATTTCATTTATATACCTTCATATACCTAGAAATATTAGTTAATACATATCTTTATACATGTCTTTTAGGGTTTTTCAAATACACCACTATTCTTAGACATGTAATGATTAATGTTTTTATAGATTTTAAGTATTTGATAGTTAACGTGTGATCTCTTGTATGTGTATGTTATGTATTTTAATGTATGTTTGAACTATTATAATGATATGAATTTTAGTTAGGTACGTTTATCTATGAAATATCTATACCTTCATATGCCTAGAAATATTAGTTAATACATATCTATATACATGTCTTTTAGGGTTTTTCAAATACACCACTATTCTTAGACATGTAATGATTAATGTTTTTATAGATTTTAAGTATTTGATAGTTTACATGTGTGACCTCTTGTATGTGTATGTTTTGTATGTATGTATTTTAATGTATGTTTGAATTATTACAATGACATGAATTTTAGTTAGGTACGTTTATCTATACACATTTATGCATGTATCATTGAGACATATACACATGTACACTTATTAGTCATTATTAGCAATGTAATGTAGCATCTTTACAACATAACATAAATGTCATATTTATTTATTTATACACATAGACTTTTCATAATATTTAATATACTATATTCATTCATACATATAGATATTCACCTATACATATATATTTTTTATACTTTCATACTTTTGAATTGTGTGAATATAGTTGTCTATTTACAAATTTAGCATGCATATGTATATAGATGTTTTTTAGTGCAAGCTTGATATATTTGCAGGCATTTCCCTTTTAAATGCAGTAGGAATTGTTTAATTGATGGCAGGGTCTGTTTGTATATAAATGAAAAATTTTTATGTTATTTTACATAGACCTGAGGAAGCTTATTAAAACGAAAGCGCTTGTCTGTTCTCTATTCTATATTATTAAAGAGGATTTTTCACATAACATTGCATCGGACAGTTATTGTTGTGCCAGAGGATCGGAATTTGTTGTGCCAGAGGATCGGGATTTACTGTTTGCTTCGCTCTAAGCCAGGTGTTTTTTGCTTAGTTTACAATCTATTTTTCTCTGGCTAGTGAGTGTTAATCCTGAAAGGTGACTGTTCATTTCAGAGTCTAACATCTGTCTAATAATCATTATAAATAGACAAATAATAGTAATTTCCTAGCTCTTCAAACGTTCTGATATCGCAAAATGTTGACAGTAAGCTATTTTAACTGGAAGACTAAAACATTTCAATACTTACCTGTGAATATACATTTTTACTTATACTGTAGTGTCAAGAACTTCCTTTGAAATCTATGCATTACTTCACTTCTTTCAAGTCATTCATTTTATAGTTCAGATTATATTTTGTCAAAATGTCAATAGCATTTCAAGGGCACATTTAATATTTAAACTAATATTTTAAATGAATAGCTATCAGTTGCCAAGTGAGTTTGTACAGAGTGTGAGGTAACTGCAAAGATAAAATGTTGCAAAAAGTAATATGTATCTTTTCATGTGCTCTAGAGACTGTCAATTTCAAGTAACATATAAAATGTAACTTTTACAGTGCAGACAGCTTGTGAAATCAGCATGTTAAACTGAGTAATACTTTTTTAATCAAACAGCTACATTTAAGTGCACATGTAGTTTGGGAACATTTCAGTTGTGTTTCCAGGAATATGTAATCCTATGAGGATAAATCATAAAATATTTACAAATAGTCCTATTTTACCTTGCTTAGGTTGTTTTTCTTCTTAATAACTAAACAACTTTACTTTTTCTTATTATTTATCTGTGAGGCTAAATGCACTTTGCAGTTTCACAGTTTCCTTAGTAACTGCAGCAATTGTTTACTGTTGCTATGGCAACGCAAATAGAATATGAAGAAAGCTTCACTTCTCTTAACCAACAGTACATTTGTCCCTCCTTTTTTTTTTTTATATATATATATTTGTTAATACTAAAAGGAAATAATTCAAAGGACATATGTACATGAATGGAACATTTCTGAGTTAATCACAAACATGCCCCAATCCCAATAAGCATTACAGTGACTATCATTAATCTAATAAATCTTGTAATAACATTTAATTAAGTTCACTATTCCAATTAGTCTACCTTAAAACTAGATTATTTTAGACTATTATTTATCTATGTATAGATAGTGAGTTCTGTTCGATTCTCGGCTTGGGTTGGGAGTGCCTTCTGTGTGGAGTCTGCATGTCCTCCCCGCGGTCGAGTGGGCGTTCGAAAGACATGCGTTGAATGGGCGTGCCTTCGTTGAAGGTTGGGCGTCGGGCTGGCAACTCGACACCATAAAAAAAAAACTGCCAATCATTAGCGGACCGGAGTTCCGCTGTGGCGACCCCTAACCGGGAAAAGCCGAAAGACAAACAACAACATAGATAGTGAGTTATTAAATATATACAGACTATATTAGTATAGTAAATAGGAGAGAATTTTGAAAGGGAGACAAGATGCAGTTAAAATAAGTAATGAGAGAAGAGAGAGAAAGAAAAGAGGAAATTAAGAGAAAATACACGTATACTATGTATGTTGATTTACAGTATAAACATTTTATGTGCCATATAACCCTCCTTCTGTGAAAGAAAAGTACCCTGTTTTACATACCTGAGGTAATGCAAAAACTCTCACGTGTCATCTATTTTCAAAAAATATAGATAAAGATTCCAGTAGTTAGTTACCTTTATTTTAAAATTCCAAGCAGTAACATTGGTCCTTTAAAGTAATGTTAAAAAATTCATGTCATAGTAGATGCTTTGAGAGATTTGGCTGTAACAGTATCAGTCTTTTGCTTCTTCTTTTTTTTGATGTCTGTTTAGACATTTGTTTCTTTTGTTCTCTTGAGAGAAGATGACATCCAATCCATATCTTCTGGTAAAGTAATCACATTATTAGTTTTAATAAATGAAGAGGCTTCCTCTAAGTCAATAAAAGTCCTCATCTCGTTGGCATACAATATTCTTATCTTAGCTGGATATGCAAGTTGTGCCTTGATGTTATTTTGTTTCAGAAACTTTATCATTGGCCAAACTTTTTTCTTTGTTCCATTATTCTAGATAAATAGTCGTTATCAAATCTTATCAGGCTCTGTTTATATTTTAGAGGTGCCTTCCTCCAAGCAGATCTTAAAATCAGTTCCTTGTCCAAGTATGAAAGAAATTTGATAATTATTGACCTAGGAGGAGAGTTTGAGTTAGTAGCAGGTTTCCCAGGAGCTCTGTGCGCCCTTTTAATGCCAAAGGAAAGTCCTTCTTTTAAATTTAAAAAGTCAGGGATCCAGCTTGATAAAAAGGAAATAATATCCTCACCTTCTGTGTTTTTAGGTAATCTGAAAATCCTGATGTTATTTCTCCTCTCTCTATTTTCCAATTCATCTACTTTATTAACCAACCAAGTGTTTTGTTTAAGAAGCAGTTCTTTCTGTGTTTTCTCTTCCTTAAGTCTGCTTTCTAAGTCATTTAAAGAAACCTTTATTCCTGTTATCCTTGTCTGGTGTTGTAGCATTTCCTTGAGGGTGCCAGCCTGTTTTTGACTGCTTGTTTTAAGATTTTCTAGGTTCTCTTTAAAATCATCCATCTTCAAAGACAGCTCCTGCAGGGTAGATGTCATCTGTTGTAGTTCCTTCTTTAAGGCAGCATCCTGGTGAGAATTCCTTGAGTTGCTCATTTTAACAAGTGAATATATCTCCAAGCTTCTTGACAGGAAATTATTTGTAAAACTTCACCAAAGTTTCTAATTATGTAAATTAGTCCTTTATCTATAAGATTTTATACTTTGAAGAAAAAAAATAATATTTTTCCTGTCTTTTTTAACTAGTTATATGGAGCTCTAAAATACTGCTGCTTTCAGTTAGCCATTCAGGCTCTGCCCCTGTCTGGCATTATTGATGACTGCAATACACAGTGATTTTCCAGAAAGTCAGAAATATTTGGAGGGCAGGGCAAAAATATAACACAAAATGAGAGATAGTTGAGAGGTATGCAACTATATGCAATATGTTTCTTTTTAATCTTAATGTAGTTTTCTGAGAATATGGCTATTCATAGAAAGAGTAGTAGCAAACAACAAAATGGACTATACTCCATGGGGTAAATGCCTTGTTGATAAAATTCAGCAAGAAAATCAAACCAAGACTCAGGATTACAACGAGGCAACCAGGCCTTTGGCTGAAAAATTCAAACAGCATATATTCTTCAAACAGAAGGATTTATCCAAGTAACAACAAGTCCAGTCTGTGTAAAATTCACAACTCACAGTTCATTTATTTGAGTGACATAAAAACGGTAAGCGCTTTTGCTAGATAGCTTCCTCAGACCTTCAAGAACAAACACACCTTTCCTTTCCTTATATACTACCTTCAGATATTTCAAAATGTGTCATTACCAATCAGAACACTTCAAAGAAAGAATGTTTCTTTCCACCCTGAAGGCTTTCCTACACAAGCTCAAAGAGAAGCTGTATGAGTTTCAATAACTTGCACGGGGGAAAAAGATGAATGTCATAATGCTGAAAGCGTTTTCCCATTGGAAATCATTACCAGTACAGTACATTTTTTTAATTGTGTGAATCCAATGATTCACTTTTTAGTAATGTTGTTTATAAGCTTGCTGTGACCATGGAATTTGTATATATAAGTTTGGGTGGACTGAGGCTTGCCCCCACATCAAGGGGTGCAAAGGTACTTGACCTGTTGCAAAAAACAAGAAAAAGTTTTTTTTCTCCCTTATTGATTCTGGACATATTTTTCATTCTTTTGGAATGTTGACTTTAAGGAAGTCAGCTTTTCATAGTAGAACCCTAGGGTGACATCATACTAGTAGGAAAGAATCTTGTAACCATTTCTCTGTATGGACGTATGCATTAGTATATAAGTTTCTTTACAGTATATGTCACTATAGTTAAATGAACAGGTATTCTGCAGTGTAACTTTTCACAGGCACCAGTTTCCTCATGCACCATACTAGCAAGCTGTTGATCCAATTATTTCTGTCTTTATTATTCTAAAATCATATTTATTACTACAAAATCATATTTCATAATTGCTTATTTAAAACAAGGCAAAGAAAAACTCACTGAAGTGATTCATCTTTTTGCTACTCTACAAGCAAAGAGCCTGCAATCATGGAGCAATGTCATATGATGGAAGGCAACTGCATTCTACTTTGCAGAAACCAAAACCTTTGTCTCTGGACCACAACCATTCAGAATCAAGGCTACAACAGCAACAAAACAGTGTAGGGGAAATGTTCATGTTTGTATTTCTTGTTATTTCGAAGAACTAAACAAGTTACTGATATTTTCCTGTTTTTTTTTCTTTTTTAGAAACAACAGAAACAATACACTGTGAACAAAACTTATTCATTAACTACTGTTATATAGTTACATTAATTAGTACCAGCCATTGGTTATTATCACTAGATTAAGCTATCAAAACTGGATTCTGTAGACAGGAAACCAGTTGAAAGACTGCATCAGGATAAATTAAATTTAAGCATACCCCTTAACCTCTTAGAGCAAGAAATTTGGACAGAGACAACAATAATGGGGACCAAGGCCCCAAAATTGGACAGGTTTTAAATATTGCTTTTATTAACTTGGGAGGTTGCTAGACTAACAGGTTTTGTATTAACATGCATTTTCTGATGGATATGGAGCCCTGAAACTCAAATGTCTGTCAAGATTTAGTGGCTACAGTACTCAGTGATTTGCCAGAAAACCACAGATTTTTTGAGGAATGGACCAAAAGTATGAGCCAAAAATCTGGACATTCTGCAAAAATCTGAACAGTTGAGTAATATGGAATCAAGTCATACATTACTTTCAGTATCACAGCAAGTAGTACAGTCTGTCGTTAATATATTAGAAAAGTAGTATTAGGCTTAATTTCCTTTAACACCATAAAATAAAGTGGAAAATTCAACAAAGAGTGAAAACCTTCTTGCAAGAACCAGCAGCTTTTTAAAAACATCTGCAAAGTAATACTGCTTTAAATACAAGTGAAACTCTAAATGAAAAATGTTATTGGAAACAGGATGTGCCTCTTTTGTCCAATAAGCTTTTAGTTAACTTGCATATTTTTACTTTCAATCTCAGCACTTTTAATGTTTGTTGAGCACCACTGTATTAGCTTATTCATTTCCTAAAAAACTTGTTGATGATGATTTTTTCCTGCATTTGTACTTAGATTTTGTTAATTTTTCTGATGAACAGTGAATGACAGTTTGATTCAGATGATTTGCAATATTTTGATTGCATCACTCAACAGTGAAAAATAGAGATTGCATCTTTACTTTTTCATGTGTGAGGAGTGTTCTATATAGAAGAAAAGTATTACTATTGGGTCTACCACTACTGGGTCTACTACAAGTACCTGTATGCTGGTAGCTTGCTACACACTTGGTCACTGCCACTTGCTTGAAAAGGCAAGTGCCCTAGCTCCCACTAACTCAATCTAACTTAAAAACTTAGCCCTTACCCTAGTAAACTTTATAGCCCTACCAAAATCCTAAATCTAATCCTAAAATTTCCCCACAGTTCTTAACAGAGTCCTCCCTCCATATGCCTAAAACTCTACCTCCAAACTTAAACTTCCAGATTACTCCCTAAACCTAAAACTCCACTCCATCACCAAACCAAAATTCCCCATTCACTCCTTAAACCTAAACTACCCTCTCACTTCCTGAGTCTGAAGCTCCCTTCCTGCTCCCTACAGCTAGAAAATCCCCTCCTGCTCCCTAACCTTAAAACTACTCTCCTGTTTCCTAAACCTAAAACTCCCCTCTTACTCCCGAAACTTAAAATTCCCCTTCTGATCCGCAAATCTTAATCCCTTTCTAGATTGCTGCCCTAATCTACACTCCTACCCCCATTACGCTTCCTCCACATGGCTGCCAGACTTGCATACCTGAAACTCAAACAATGTGTTCAAGTAAGGTGTGACAGCTGCTTGCCAGAACATATATTTTGTCAATCACAAGTGGCGGCTTACACGAGGAACAAGACAATCAAGTTCCTGACTTCGAGACAGTGGTCTTTGAGTACTTGTAGTAGAAACTTATTATTGCTGTTATTCTGACTAAATTATTTAATCATGAATTTAAATAAGTATGCCTTTTACATGACATTTCAGTTAATAGACTATCTGGAAGGAGTATGTAGCATTGCGAGTCTGACAGATTTGGTAATTGTTTCATTACTTTCATTTGAAAGTAGTTTATTTGTTGTAATGCCATTAATAAGCTTAGGATCAAGGTTACAAAACGTAATTCTGATTAAAAAGTTTTAAGTAATTACACATTTAATATAATGTGCTTTTTGTGTGCTGCAGATGATAGTACATCTTTTTCTGAGCATGAATGCCATGTGTTCTAGTCCCCTACAGTGACTAAGATCAACTCTGAATCATTAATATCTGCATGCAGGATGTGGAGGAGGAATTTTTAATAATGGATTGTGGTATCCTTTAGGTGAGATTCCTAACTAATTTCCCTTCATTTCACTTCATATGGTAGTGTCCAACTATGACTAAAAGAGCTCTATGTACACTTACAAAAGTGGACATTTCTACACTGTCTTTGTCAGCATTTTTCTTATTAAGTAGGTCTACTATTCTGTGGGCCGCGGTGGTGCCGCGGTTAGCATTGTCACCTCACAGCAAGAAGCTATCTGGTTCAATTATCGGCTGGAGTGCCTTATGTGTGGAGTTTGCATATCCTCCCCACAATCGGCTGAACCTTAAAAGACATGCAGGTTTGTGCTTGAGCGTGAGTGTGCGTGTGCCATCTCTGAAGGTTAGGACTGGTCTGGCAACTCGACACCGTAACAATCTACTGTCAGTCATAAGCAGACTGGTGATCTGCTGTGGTGACCCCTAACCAGGAAAAGACAAAAGACTTTTTTTTTTACTGTTCTGCAGTCATACATTGCGTGGATAGTTTGCAGGTATTTGCTTTGTCAGCATATTCATCCCATCTGTGAAATTATGTTTAATAAATCAGAAGATATTTGGTGAACAATCTTAGATCCCTTTAAGGTAGATAATTTACATCCTACTACAAGTGCTCATATGCTAGGAGCTCGGAATACTGCTGCTTCTTGTTCTAAATGACAGTTGCATTAACTCCTACTAGCCCATTCTGCATAATCATTTAGCCCTCCCACCACCTAACAATATTGAACAGTTCCACTTGCTCCATATCCTTAACCTGAATCTTGCCCCCCTAATTGTAACTCTAAAACTCCTTCCCACAACCTAAACCTAAATTTTCTAATCATTGCCTAACCCTAAAATCCCACTCCCTCTTCACAAACCTTAAAGTCCCAGATTGCTTCCTAAACTTAAAACACCACTCTCCTTCCCTAAACTTAAACTCTCCTTCCACTCCTTAAGCCTAAAACGTTTCTGATGTTCCTTAAATATAAAACTTCCTTGCCTCTCGCTAACCCTAACCCTGAACTCTATCCCTGTTGCTGAACCCAAAAACACTCATCCTGCTTCCTAAACCTAAATTCCCTTTCTGATTGATGCCTAAAAACCTAAGCTGCATTCTCACCTGCTCCCACTCACTCTCACAGCTGCTAAACATTCATTGGTTGAAGGTAGTAATGTGTTCAGGCAGGGTGTGGCAGCTCCACTCTCTCCACACAGCTCGTATCTTCAAGTTCAAACAAGATTAGCCCTCCCATGTGAGCTACAAGATGCATGAGTCCCTAACTGTCAGACAGTCATCTTTGAGACCCTGGGATTTTGTTACTAGCAGTCGACCCAGATAATTTTAATAACAGGTTATAAAGGATACACACAACCAAACCAAACCAAATAAATGACAAAGAAATGAAAGCACTAATTTGTTTTGTGGCACTTGTCTCAGTTGGCATTTTCATTTCTTTCTTTTCAAGTTACTTTGTCATTTATTTGGTTTGGTTTGGTTGTGTGTTTCTTTGTTCAGGACGATATGGCCAATGAGGACTGCTCACAAGATGCTCTCCTCAGTTTAAGTATTTATCCTACCCCTGAGAGTCTCTCTGGTTTGGCAGAACACCTAGCTAAAGTTGTTGGTAAAGCCATCAGGGAGAGCTTTACGTGTGGACGTTTTTTAGGAAGTACCTGTTCCAGAAATGGAGTTTTGAACCCAGAAGTCCATGCTAACATGACTGTGCCTACTATGAATGGTGGCGTTGCTTCAAATGGTCTATTGGACCAATGAGTGGGAGAAAATAATAAAATACTGGATAATGTTTTTAAAGAGTCCGACAAATCCCTTTGTGGTAAACCAAAGTAATAGTGGCAATAACAGCATTTCTGGCCTGAGTGGCATTTCTTCCAATGGACACGGTATGTGTAAAAACATTTTTAAGTTGGAACAGTATTCCTTAAAATTTATGTCCTTGCAACTGGAGGTACAGTATCTAGAAGAATGTATTAAAAATAATGTTGTGCCACAAGGTTTAAGAGTCTCCAAGTTTCCAAACTGCGTCAAAAACGGAGACTCATTATATACAGGCTTCTCAATAATGAAAGTGCTGATTAAACATTATTTAAATGAATAGAGGTTTTGAAGGCACAAATATTTTCTTTGGACAGCTCTGACAGTTTTGTTCATTAAATACCTTATATCTGGATATCGATGTCAAGGTGGATCTGCACAGAGCTACCATAATAAATAAGAAACAGGGTAAGCTTCGCCATGATCTTGCTGCTTATGCAGCTAAGAAAGCTTATCCTTTAAAGACTAATTTAGTGGAAGTCTGTGGTGATGGCACAACAAGTTCAGACAAAACAGCACCGGGGTCTTCCACATGTGATGCTCAAGATAGTACTAGGCTAATTAACCATTAAAATAACTTGGAAAAGGCATCTAATGTTAGCCATGAGACTGACAACAATTTGCCTTTGACTTCTTCCTCTCAAACTGGTCCTTTTTTAATAGACCAATTGGGAAACAAATGTACCCTGAAGTGGTCCAAGAATGCTCAAACCAAGGGGAAGGGTAAAGGCAGAAACCAAAAGAAATGTTAAAGTTTCAGACATAAGTTTTGAACTTGAGTAAGTAGGATTTGTCTGCTGACATGGTTTCAAGTCTTGAAAAAAGTTTTTTCTTTTATTCCAGCCATTACTGTGAATGTTACACAATTGATTACTGATTTCAAACTGTATGTAAGAAAACTGAATTTGCAGTTTGTAATGCATGATCTTCCGGGTTGCCCTTTTGAAAATACTGCACCTAGACATCACAGCACCTTCAATCCTTCACTTAACACAACCCTTCAAATATTTAACAATGCCTGTGAAAGGTAGAACAAGGCTTGGATCCAAGATCAATTTTGACCTTTTTTTTTATTTGAAATTTGGTGAAAGAGTGGCCTTGAATGATTTAGGCAACAACCGAGATATAAGAATAATGAAGGCAGATAAGGGTAGTATGTTGGTGGTCATGGACAAAATTGACTATAATTCCACTATATTAGATTTATTGAAGGATGAAGGAAATTGCAAGGTTATGATGAAAGATTTCATTCACAGTAGTTATTCTGACATTGATAGCTCTTTGACTTGTTTAGTCAAGGTGGTGTGGACTGTCAAATTTATGACCATCTGTGTGTACCATTTCCAAAAGTGGTGGTGTTTTTTGGGATTCCAAAAGTACACAAAAATAAGACACAGCCCCCTTTTAAACCTATTGTGTCAGCTAGTTATAGTAAAACTGAACCCATCTCAGTATGGTTGGACTATCTTTTGAATCTAGTAGTCCAAAAATCCAAATCATACATCGGAGACTCTTGGCATCTGCTGGAAATCTTAAATGACTTTGAAGTACCCGAAGTTCCTTTCTTTTTTTGAGTCCTTGGATGTGGCCTCATTATATACATGTACTGACCAAGATACTGGTGTAGAATATCTTTGAAATTATTTTACTAACTTTACTGATTTTGATAACAGTAAAATCAACACCATTTGTTTTTTTTTAATGGAGATTGTGCTGGACAATATTTTTTCAAATTTAATGGTACATTTTATAAACAGACGTCTGGTGTGGCAATGGTGGCAAGGGTTGCTCCTGTATTTTTAAATTTGGTACTGGCGATGTGGGAACATAAGTTTTTGTTTCAACATGCAAATGCAGTCAATATCATGTTATATCATCATTTCAGTGATGATTTGTTTTGGTTATGGAAAGGGAATTTTTATGATTTTCATAGCCTTTGTTTGTGACTTAAACAAGACCACACATTTTTTTTAATCTTCTATCAGTGGTTTTGGTAAGACCATTAATTTTTTTGGATTTGGATTTGGCCTTTGATTCTGCTACACAATTGTTTATTAGTAGGATTTACAGAAAGCTCACCTTTGTTAATCAGTATTTACATAGAGATAGCTTACATCCCATGCATACTAAGAGAGGGATAGTGAAGGGGCAATTGATTCATTTGAGTCATTTAACAACTGACCAAGATATATTTTTGAAAGACATGGTTGAATTAAGATCTCTGTTTATGGACAGAAGTTATGATTTATCTTAGTTAATGTAGACAGAAAAAGAAGTGGTTAAACTTACAGACACTACAGCAGTCTGTTGGAAGTACTCGAGTACAGGCTGAACTGAAACATGAGATGGGACATTTTTTGGCTTTCACTTTGCCGATCTCAAATGAGATGTGGCTTATTAAAAACATTATCAATGCAAATTAGAAAATTTTGTCTGGCAATGTAGATTTGGTCAGTGGTATTAATAACGGGCCAGTGTTTACTTTCAAAAAGATGTGTAACATCAAGACTATTTTAGAAAGTAAGGCAAAAGGTGGAAGTATTAAACACGACTCCACTGTTTTTGGCACTTTTAGTTGTGGACATTGTAGACAGTGTAGGTTCATAATTCATCATCTACTGAGTTTAAACATTTAAAATGGGTTGTATGGACCAGAGACTGGTAGTCCTGTCAAAGTAAATGTGCGGTCTATACAGCAAATTGTGATTCCTGCAATCGTTTTTATATTAGAACTTTAGGTTACAGGATTTATGAGCATACTTTAGCAATTAAGAAACAAGACTTTAACAATGCCTTGGCTAGGCATGCTTTAATATGCTCAGATTTTTAAGAAGTTTTCCTTTTCTGTTTTGGAACAGGTAGATCATGATTTTTATCAGAGGATTTTAAGACTTTACTGGAGTTCCGTGAATCAGCCTGGCAGATTAGGCTTCAGGCAGATCAGGCACTGGGACTAAAAGAGACTATTAACACAGTGTTTTTTACATATTCAAAGTTATTCAAATTATGACATGTTCATTGTTTTTATATTTTTAAATATGTTAGAAGTGTTTAAAAGTTATTTTATTTTGCATTTAGTTGAGGTACGTATTTGGTTGGTTGATGCTCTCATGTGATTTCCTTTACTATATTTATATAGTGTGTGTGGCAGGGAGAGTTGTTATTTCTGATACAGTTCTAAGTTTTATATTAAAAAGAATGAAAGCGCTAATTTGTTTTGTGGTGGGTGTCTCATTTGGCCTTTTCATTTCTTTCTTTTCAGGTTATAAGGGATGTCTGGAAAGCTAGTGCACTGAAGTTTGCATGAATTGGAGTGTTGGTGATGTTTTCTATACTGGCACCTATCACATGATCGTCATTTGCTGCAAGCCTAAATACTATACCCCAAATATTTTGGGATACATTGTATAAAATGCTATATAACAAACCAAATTAAATTATTGTAACATAATGAACAGATCTTAAAATCTGAGGTATATCTAAATACCTTAGCACCACATATATGTGCATTGATAAAGACACACACACACACACACACACACACACACACACACACACATACACACATATTGCATTTTCTCCTTGTCATGATGTGGGGGCCAGAACTTTCTTTAACCATAATTTGCTCAGACCAAATATGCATAGTGCAAGACCAGGGCATTTTATCATAACTGCATTTACCCTGAGGGGTCAAAGTATGTATATTTATGGGGTTATGGGGAATATGCTGTGTCCTGTAATGAAGACAAATGTGGTGTCATCCTCCAAGCACATTTTGGGACTTGATTTGTTCATAGATTGACACTGTTTGTGTTACTGTACCTACTGTACTTGGGAAGTGGCATTTCACAGCAAGAGGCACTGCATTAGCTTTCTCAGTTCATTGTAAAACAGTTCATTGTCATAAATTGTATAAGGCTTGCCCAAAAGCTATTAGAACTTACATAAATGTGTTGCCATTTTTTTTATTGTTATGAATAAATCACTACATGGCATGCATTTTGATGAGAATATGGAGAAATGTGGTTAATACTCAGCATTACATATGGATATAATAGGAGATAAAGCAACAAATAACTTCATGTGTAATCTTCTCAAGGTAATAAACAATAATAGTTTTGCTATTCTGGCTAACTGTGTCTCTAATGCTGAAACTGTGTAGACAGTAAGTGCCATCTGTTCTCTGACTCTGTCAAAGGGAAGAACTCTTGATGTTTCATCACTAGGGAATGACAGAATAAGAGAAAAACACAATGTAACCGTTGAACTTTGCATGGTAATTATTTAAAAATGAATCTTCAAATGTGTCTGTGAGCTAGGTACAATATTAATACCACAGCATACTCTGTTATTAGCAATACTGAAAAAATAACAGTGCTTTTATAATGCTTAGCATGAAAGCTAAGAATAAAGGAAATGTACAATAGCGAACATTTTTCAGACACATACTTCTGTAGTTACAATAATATACTGCAGAAAAATTAAGCGACTGTGAAAAATTCGAGTGAGAGAAAAATCTCTTATAGAACTCTGTTACTGTTTTATATGCTGCAGTTTGATGAATATTAATACCCGACTTACCCTCATTTTACTGTTTGCTGTTCATGTAATCATCTACTACAATGTGTTGTAAAATAGATGCAAAGCTTTCTAAGAAGTGTACACTTAGTTTAGTCATAATATTTAAGTTTAGATGTTCTCACCATCACTCTCAACTACCCAGATTTTTGTAGAATGTCCAGATTTGTGCGTCATATTATTATTGGTCTGCTACTCATAAAAGTCATGAGTTTCTGACAGATCACTGAGTATTTGAAGTCTCTAAGTAATGACATACATTTGAGTTACTGACTTCATATCCTTCAGAAAATGCACACTAACACAAACTCTGTTATTCTAGCAACTTTTTAAGTTTATAAGAGAAATATTTAAAAATGTTTGGGCATTGTCCCACAGTTATCTTAGGCTTTGTCAAGCGTCTATATCACATCGTCAAACTTGTATAAGTTCGAATGATGTAAAATCTAACCCAAAAGTCCAAAATGCAAAAATAGTGAAGCCACAGCACATCGATTTTTTTCCCAGGGAAAAAAATTGGTGGGCCATTTTTTGGGGCTTTTCTATTTCCTCCACTGTGGTGCAATCTCAGAGTTGGTATATTTAAGTAAGGGAGGGTGTGGGGGGGGGGGCACAGGCTCCCACTCTAGTTTTAGTTTAAGGTTTATGTTTTTTTTTTTTGTTACGGATCCCTGTTCTGTGTGTTCACTATTGTGCGGTTTCGGACTTTTGGGTTCGATATTACATCGTTCAGACTTATACAAGTTCAACGATGTGATACAGATCCGCTTGTCAAGATTTCTTGAGCTAATAGGTTGAGAGGCATGCTTTTCACACTAATGCTTTGTGATTTCATTACAAAATTAGTTATTATTTTGGTTAGTACTTACCTCTAGTCTTTATATGTTATGGTTTTCCACACAGTGATTTTTTTTTCTGTCTCAGCCATTATTTCATTGCTTATTTCAATAAGCAGTTAACTAATACATAGCTTCTACAGTGCTCTCAGTGACTAATATGCATATTTTCATAAAACCGGGGTGGCAGGGTGGGGGTCTGCCACACTTCTTGCATACCTGTATTAACCTTGCATTACACACAAATGCCACTCCACCACCAACCCTTGTCCACATCCCATAAAAGTGAGCCTTCACAGGAGTAATTACCTCCGAAATTGACTTTCCCTTTTGTTGACAAAACTGGGTAAACTCAGTGGACACAACTGTCCCATATTGGGGCATCCTGGGAGCATTGTCTGTTTAAATGACTTACTGAGAGTCACATTAGGCAAGTGAATGCTGAAGGAATCAAACAGATAAATCCAGGACTAAAGAAAGCAGCTCATTAACAGCTCATAGCCTTACTTTTCTATGCTAACTCATAACTTTAAAACTGGATATATGCAATGCTACAAGATCTGGCTCAATCATTGCCCTATGCTGATGATACCACAAGCCAGCGCCCCACCTCAGATAGCTCTTCAACTGAAGCTCTTACAGTTACATCCATCCCCTGAATCACTGAAGAGCAAAAAAAAAAAAAAAAAAAAAAAAAACAGCCCACCCTAGCTATGCTTCTAGCTACAAGTGTCTTCTTATCTGCTTTCTCATAAATAAGCATGCATGCATTCACATAGCATGGCCACATAATGATAGCTTCCAAGGCATTAAATATACTACCTTTGTCTAGTCTTCCTTACTAAGAGAGAAAAGCTGCCACTGGGTGTTAATGCCCTACTCCTAAGCTGATCCAGCAATAACTGGTGTCTGTTCAAAAATAAAGGAACTGATAATCCTCATCATTACATCTCTGTTGTAGTAGCCTAAGCTATATGGGTCATATTCTATCAAGGAATGGACAACTAGACAGTTTTTAAAGCTTTAGAGCAATGTCCATGTGCCCTAACCACTAAACAGCTCATGGAGAGCAGTATAAAGTCAGTGGTTAGGGTGCCAAATCCTCCAAAATTTTTTGCTGTCAAAGTACACTCTTCTCTGTCAGCTTTGAGTGATCAATGGCCAGCTACTGCTTCTTTGAGGCTGGGCAGATAAGTATAATGTTGAGGACTACTTTCAATTTTTTTTTTTTTTTTTTTTTTTTTTTTTTTTTTTTTTGTGAAGAAAATGTTATTTTGTCTGTCAAAATGTGTGGCTAGAAGCTAGTGCCAGTGTTTTTTAGTGGTTCTCACTAAATGAGTGTATCACAAAACTTAAATTTGTAGTCAGGAGGAAAGACAGTCATACCAAAACATTACTAGTCACTTGTGACATACTTTTTAATTAGAGAAATGCACTTGGGTTCTGGCTGCTTGGGTGTCCCCTTTCTGATCCTTGTCTATACCCTGACTTCCTCTTCACTTCAGCTGCTGATGAATGATGATGATGTAGCCATAAAGGGTCCCTTGTACCACCCATCAGTTTTTCTTGGTCCATTTGGTATTACTCCTTTGCAAGCTGCTAAGGACAGCCACATACTGTTTGGCTGTTTGGTTGTTCTCTTTGGGCAAGGAAAAGTCATTCTTTTTGGTGTTATAGGAAGGAGTGGATGTTGTTCCTGTAGGAAGCGGCTGTGAGGAACTTCATTCCCAGGAAAGAACTAATCCTCAGGATACTCTTCTTCTTCAGGGTGTCTGGCAGGAAAAGAAAACATAAAGTTAGTCATTTTTCTTCTTCTCTGTCACCTAGAAAAGGCATGAGAATTGGCTGGTCTTGCTAAAGAATTATTTTCTGCCTTTCAGTCTTTGTTTAAGTCTTCACTTCATTTTAAAAGGAAAAGCTTTTCCTCTCTCTTAGGATTTTGATTCTTAGTCCGAGGGACAGGAAGTATTCTTAGGCTATGTTTCTCAAATTTCTACTCCACAGAAAGGTCAGTATGACTTGGAAGAAAGTTTTTCTTCAGATTCTCCACCAGAAGAGTTGCCTTTTTCTGATACTATTCTCTGAATGAAGGAGTTATGTAAGTGGGAAAAGAAAAAAAATAACAGAATCCCAGCAAAGATATGACTTACTACAGATGGATCTCCCTCAACCAGCAACTGCCTCTTCTGTTTTACCAGCTTTAGAGGATCCCTTCCTGGCAGCAAGCAGTTTGCCTGATAGCCAGCTACCTGCCAGCAGAAAATCTGATAAATTACACAAGGTTCCATAGGCCCACAGATTTTTTTGAAACCCTAAATCAGTCCCTCCAGTGATTTTGGTGACAAAACCAACTTCTGTCAAACACCTTATGGCAGCTAATCATACTCCATCTAACAGAAATGGGAAAGCTTTTGATAGGTTTGGGAAGAAAGTTTATATTTCTTCCATCTTAGCTTTTAGGATAGTGAATTGTCAGACTCACATATCTATGTTTTTGCTCACGTCCTGTGACAACATGAGAAATAATCGCTGGCCTCCCTTATTCAGAAATTAAGAACCACCAAATTATATGTTATCCTCTATGTCCCAGATAACAAAACAGTGTCTGAAATATTATGAGATTGCTGATGCTGTATCTAAAGCAGCTGCCACTGGGTTAGTGATGAAAAGATTTAAAAAAAAATAATCACTCACATCTAATTACCAACAACTTATAAACTCAATTACAAGTCTAATTGACAGCTGGAACGGATTCTTCTTCACATTTGAAGACAGACTAACTTTAGTGAAAATGATACTGTTATCTACAATCTTATTCATTGGCCAAGCTCTAATAATTCCCCCACCTGTCAAAATGAAACAGAAAATTAATAACTTATTACTCAACTTCCTTTGGTCCCCCCCCCCAAAAAAAAAAAACATTTCTCCTCTCTGGCACACCACAATCTTGGATGAAGGAGGTATAGGTTTCCAAATATTGATTTTTATTTAAGCTCCTCATTTATTAACATAGTGTTGCTTTGGAATAATACTTCATATATATATATATATATATATATATATATATATATATATATATATATATATATATCATATTGGAAATCAATACAATCAATAGATTTTCAAATCTAGGTACTTAGGATTTCCCTCTCTCTTCCCCCCTTGGCTGACCTGGTGTGACTTAGTTTGAACTCTACAGTTCCCTACAAAATGGTGTCTACAGGACTGCAATCAGTTTCTCTCAACATTTAAACAGATTGAACTCTACAGTTCCCTACAAAACGGTGTCTACAGGACTGCAATCAGTTTCTCTCAACATTTAAACAGAGTAGGTTACACACAAAAAGCATTTGTTAAGCTTTTACTTACAGTGCTTTGTAATTAAGCAGGTCACCGTATTGGTCAGCCATAGGGCTCTTTGTTTCTACTTGAGTGGTTGCCTCCTTCCCCTGTAACTGAAGTAAATTGACTCTTACATTAAGAGCTGTAATACTTACCTTATAGCTTTAGGACACCTTAGGAAACCTTGTAAACTGCAATAGCCCTGCTATGTTCGCCCTCGCTACGCTCGGGCTCTCTTCGCTCCCCTCCCTGCCCCCAATTCCCTCCCGCCCCCAGTACCTCTAAATTTATAGTACTATAGCCACACCCCCACTTTCTAGATCCTATCTGCTTTCATCTGGGATAATTCCACCCACCCCCATTCTACTACCTGCATTGTAATAGCACCTATTATCTTTCATCTGGCATTCTCCCATCCCCCTTCCAGTACCTTTACCTCACCACTCTATCTTCTGGTGTTGCATCACCAGGTAAAACAGTTCCTTCATTCACTAGTTGAATCACATATAATGATATACTCCTCTTTACTACCCCTCTTGTTCACACCAAACCTCCTTACCTTGTATGAAAACCAGTTTCTCACGGGATTTCAGGTCCCAAAAGGCCATACTATCACCCCAGCTGTAAATCCTTCCACATTCAACCATACTTACAGTACCAGATCCTATCCAACATCTTGTTCAGTCTATCAACATCTCAACCCCAGGCACATTAGCTCTAGATCCAAACACTACCACAAACTAATAAACAAATTCCTGAAGTTCATCACCAAGTATAGACTCAACCTAATACTTGGTGGTGATATTCACCCCAACCCTGGCCCACTCATTTCAGATACACATACCCCCTCTACTTGTAATCTAAGCTACAAACCTACAATTAATAGGCCAACTAATTCTCTCCTAGTCTGTCATCTCAATATTAGAAGCATTAATAACAAGGTACATGAATTGCATGCACTTCTGGATGTCCACTCCCCTGAGATTCTCTGTTTATCTGAAACCTGGTTAAAACCTAACACTAAAGACAATGAAGTGTTACCACCTGGGTACAACATACATAGGCTGGATCGTGCTTCGAGGAAGGGGGTGGGGTAGCTGTACTCTATAAATCTGAGTTGAATGTCACCATAGATGTAATACAACCTCCTCAGATTAATAACTCAGAGATTCTTGCCACCAAATTGCAACTTAATAAAAATAAATGCATTAATATCATCTGTATGTACATTCCCCCAGGTAACAATATATCTACATTTGAAGATATCCTGCACTGGCTATCATGTCACTACCCCAAGAAACCCTACTACTTGGAGACTTTAACATAGACTGGGGCCCCTGTTCCTTAGAATCCCCAACCACCCATATTAACCTGCATGCATTTACACAAATCATATCCACCCCTACCAGGATAGGTAAAACCAACCAAAAAGAAAGTATACTTGACTGGGTACTCATAAACAGTCATCCCCAACTGTACACCTCTGGTACCCTCCTTAATGGCCTAAGCGATCACCTTCTCACATATGTAATTAAGCACAAAACCATTAATTCCCAACAGCCCTTACTCAGAAAGGTTAGAAACAATAAAAACTTTGACCCTGCCAAATTCCAACAAGAACTAAACTCATGTAATTGGTCTATTCTAAAACACCTCCCCTTAGAGGAAGCAGTAGCATACTTTAACAACAAATTCCTTGAGATCCTTGATTTGCATGCACCTGTTCGTTCAAAGAGAACCAAGGCAAAAACTGCACCATGGCTTTCTATAGAGTCTAAACTCAAAATTACCCTTAGAAACAAAGCATGGGCTTTATGGCGTTCTTCTAAAGACCCTCAAGATCACATTAAATACAGGCAATCCAGGAACGAAACCAAAAAATCTATTTTACAAGACAAAAAAACAATACTACTGTAATTTACAGACAGTAAACCAAAATAACCCTCAGAAGTTTTGGGCAGGTTTAAATAATCTACTACATCCTGGACAAACTTCAACCCCAATCCCTGCTACTACTATTGATAAAACCCCTGAAGATGTTTCTGATAGTTTTAACCAATTCTTTACTAAGACAATTCAAGCCCTAGCTAGCCAACTACCTCCTAGCTCCCCTGGTCCTGAAAGTAGCACCCCTAGAAACCTACTTGCGTTCAGCTTCCAACCAGTCGCCACTTCACTTATCCGTACCTTGATCAAAAAATTAAAACCCACTACACTTTCTGCTGATCGACTCCCTGCCGAGTACCTACAAAAATCAGCTGATGCTATTGCTTACCCCGTCTCAATACTAATCAATAGAACCATAGTAGAAGCTAAAATTCCCACCATCTGGAAAATATCCTATGTAATCCCACTTCACAAAGGAGGCAGCTCTACTGAATTCTCCAATTATAGGCCAATAGCTATACTCTCTCCAATTGCAAAGATTATGGAAAAATGTATTCATAGACAACTCATGCACCACCTAATCCAAAATCGCCTTATGGCAGACAGCATGGCTTCCGTCCTCATCACAGCACTAATTCAGCCCTCCTAGCATTTACTAACACCATAAACCATAATCGCAACAATAATTATATTTCCTCAGCCCTCTTTTTGGATCTTTCCAAGGCATTCGATATGGTTGATCACCAACTTTTAATCCACACCCTGCAAACATTCTGTCTAGATACTGGAGCCCTCCAATGGTTTCAATCCTACCTGAATGGTCGACAGCAGGCTGTCCTCTGGCAGAACAAACTCTCTAACCTTCTACCTAACACCCTTGGAGTACCACAAGGCTCTATACTAGGGCCCTTGCTGTTCTCCATCTTCATTAACGACCTTTATACTGTCATCCCAAAAGTCAGCTGTATCCAATATGCTGATGACTCTACTCTGATTTGCTCAGCCACATCTCCAGTAGAGTTATGGTCAGCTACCCAGACCACCTTTAATACAATAGAAAACTGGCTTTCTGAACATCGTCTGATCCTAAATCCCAAAAAAACTAAAATGCTGTTATTTTCACCAACACGTAGGTCTACCGCTTTCACCTTTACCATAAAATCAAATGATGGCACAATAATCTCCCCTGACCCATCTACAAAACTATTAGGTGTCATCATAGACAATAATCTAAAATTTGACCTACATGTTAACCAAACTATAAAAACCATCAATAAAAAACTAGGGTCACTTTACAGAATAAAAGCCTTCCTAATCCCTCCAGCTAAAATTGCCATAGCTCGCTCTCACCTTCTTGCAACCCTTCTGTATGCATCCCCTCTACTCTCGAATTTGAACAAGACTGTCCTTAACAAACTCTCAATTTGCTACAACCACATTGCCAGGTTTGCCACTGGGCTGCCTTTTAGGACACATCATTGCATCAATCTAAATCAGCTTGGTTGGCTTGAACTACCCAGCCTAATCCAGTATAACCAACTGATTATGGCCTATAAAATCCTCTATAATCTGGACAATACTCCTGCACTTAAAAATATTATCACCCCCTATAACAATCCTAGACCACTTCGATCCTCTAACAAACTACTAATTCAGACTAGCAAAATTAATAACACAGCCGGTGATTCTCTCTTTGCAAACTCTGTAAGTAGATCCTGGAACTCTCTTCCAGCTGATATTACCTTACTTTCCACCTTAGGTCAATTTAAAACTAGACTCAAACAACATTTGTCACTTAACTGGCTATGTCATTGTATCAAGCCTGGCTAACTCTCTCTAGAATGTGAAAACATCTGTTAACCAGTTTACTGTGTAATTTAATTTAATCCTGACTTGTGCTCAGGATTAACTGTAACCTGTGGAACTTGTTTAACTTGCTTACTTATGTAATCTCTGTAAACAGTCTGTTTGTAATATGTAATGCTGGTATTATGTAATGCTGTATCTGCTTACCCTTGGAGCTTTTCTCCCCGGGCCTCCGCTGAAAATGGACATGCATCCAGTCGGACCATCCCGGTCAACAAATGTAAAATAAATAAATAAATAAAAATACATGAAACCTTACTTCTAAATAGTAATAGGATATTGGTTGCACCATATACTCAAATACATGAAAACCTCTTTATATGGATTTTAAAAATATTCATTCAAACTGAAAGGTCAAAACTTTTTCTCACACCTCTTACAAATCAAATATTGCTGTCGTTTAAAACTTTTATGTTTTCTAATCAATTAATTAAGAATGTATTAATAATTATGTTTCCTATTGCTTACACAAATGAATGTTTGATATCTTTTGATGCTCTGAAAATGTCAGAATTTAAGAAGGGTGACCTATTATATTGGAATCAATTTCTCTCAGTTAATAAAATAAGTTCTGCAGACTATCTGATCAGCACATATAGTTTGCAAAATTGCAATTGGCTGGTGATCCAAACTTGTAAGGATTTTATACATACTAAGCTCGTGCTCTCATTAGAGGCATACAATAAGAATAACTTAGAAATCTTGGATTTTATCTCAACAATTATTAATAGCTCATCCAAGAACACTTCATACATATCTGCTATTTACAAAATTCAGAAATAATTTTAGCAAAACAGATGTTTGTTTCTGGAATTATTCAAGTGAAGTTAACAGACAAGTATTCTCAGAAAAAGATAAAAAATAACTTTGTTTACAGTTGGTGAAGGAATCCACATCTTCCCTGTTCTGGCATGATTACACATGGACATTTTTACACAGATGTTTTTTCACCCCCACATAGACTAGCAATAATGTAGAAGAAATATGAAATGAAATGCTGGAGATGCAACCTGATGCTGACTGGATGCATATGGTTGTTAATTGTAAAATAATTTCCCCATTTTGGTTAATAGGTTCATATGTGTGTACTAGGCTAATGGCCCTGGATCCTTTACAAGCCTAGCCCATAGGCTTACCCTGGCATCGTGCCACCTGACCTTAGTTCCCAGTGTCTGTGCCGAGTAGAGCCACTGGAGTGATCTCCGGGGTGAATTATCTATTTCCCATTTCTCTTGAAGACGGCCAGTGAGGTGCTGTGCTTGACATGTATGGGAAGTCAATTCCACAGCATGGGCAGTCTCTGGGTTATGAACCTGTCCCTCCAGCATGTTCTGTTGATTGTGGTAACGAGGTTGAGGTCTCTGGAGCGTGTGGTGCAGAGGGATTGGGATTTCTTTAGATGTAGCATTTATAACAGAGCTGGGTCAGACATGGCTTTGTAAGTCAAGCAGAGATCACCTCTAAGTAGGCAATATGAGAAAGAGAATAGTTGAGTCTGTCCACATAGGACAAGTGTTTAAGGCCTAGGATCCTCTTTGTGAGGTACTTTTGCGACCTCTCCAGTTGTTGCAGGTGTCTAGTGAGGTACATGCCAAATGGGGCATGGGGCCAAAAGGTAGGCTATATGAACCACCTTGCTTTCATCCACAGCTCTGGTGACTGACTCAAAGAAGTCGACCAAGTTGAGCAGGCATGATCTACCCTTCACAAAACCAAATTGTGTAGGATCCAGAGTTTGGAGATTCCCTATATCCATAACAATCAGATCTATCACATCCCACCCATTCAAAATCGCCCTAAAAGTCCACTTTACTAATACCTGGACTTGCTCCTGTACACAACCACTGTGAACTTAATCACCTGACCCCCATTGTACAAATCCCCTTCTCTATTCATGCTTAATTCTATCCACAGAACTCTAACTCCTAATACCTTTTGTCACTAAATTTCTCCACTACTCATATTTACCTCCCTCCCTTCTTTACCCACTTTGCTTACTCCCCTTTCTCAGATTTCACTTGATTCTAACTACTAGTACTCGTCTCACTTATTTATAAATTAAAAAAAATCTCTAATTTTCCCTCTTGTACCCATAGTCACCCTCCCTATTTTCTCTTGACACTTTACCTTTTTCTACCACCTGCTCTCTCCATCAACTTCCCCATTGCTTCTGATTACTGATGCACATGCTGTTGCCTGTAAGAACTAAGATTTGATATACAGTACTTTCTGTACTCTTATCTTAAACTCTGAGTTAATTGTCATTACTTCCCCTCTAAATAGGCAATTCCTTATGTATTGGAGATATATGAATAACTTTATATTGTTTTATTGCCTCTTTTGTAAATTACACCTTTTAAACTCTCATGTTACAGACATTTCCAGTCAACAAATGTCAAATAAATAAGCAAATAAACAAATAAATAAATAAAAGTCACATGCTACACACTTGTCTTCATGTTTTACCCAGTCCCCCTTAACTGATAATGTTCTGCTGGACTTGGACTTTAAATATCTTTGTAAAGCTCTATGGAATGACAACTGTATAATTTCTGACACCATTGTCCTTTTCACTGTTCCTGAAGTCATTCCTAAAAACCAAACATTTTTACTATGTTCTATCCTCTCTATAACAAGGAAAATTGTTACTAAACATTGGAAATCCCAATCTACTCCTGTCTTTAAAGCTGAGTTTATTCAGCTTGTGAAATATGTGTGTAAGAATGAGATTGCTACTATAAAAGCAAGGACTAACAATATAACTCATCATTTAATTGCTTGGACAAAATTGTCTAATCTGTTAGAGAAATATTAAATGTTCTCGTATGTATATTGCTTTTCTAATTGCTATGGACATTGTATATAGTTTATTTGTTTTTTTTTCTTGTTACTATACTGTTAAGTTATTGTGATATAAAATTAATAAAAACATTTTGGAAAAAAAAAGATTTACCTGGCTACATTCACTGAATTTACCTGAAAAAATGGTCAGGAAATTCTTGTATATGCCTATATAAAGCATTATTTACATTTTTATTAGCTATGTCGTAACAATGTCCTGATCATTTTTTTCAAGTTTTCTGTTCTAGATCATGTAGATCTGGAACAAAGAGAAGGACCAATAGATGAATACTTAGAAATTATTGAGATGAAATGGCAGGTCAGGTTAAATTCTACAAATTTTCCTGGTTTGAATGATAAAATAACGCTTTCTCCCATTTTAAAACTTAAATCCATGTATTTAATATAATGGTCATGTAACTGTTTTATTTGTATGTAAGGTTACTGTGCTTTTTACTGCCAGCAAGTTAATAGTTAGCCTAGTTTCAAAACTATGTAGCAGGGGTGGGGACTACTCTGTGTTAATCAGTTAGGACTTTGAGATGTGTATTTATATGATGGCACAAAGTTTGTATTCATTCTGAAGAAGTCTGTGTACAAGAAAGACGAAAGCGCTAAATAAATTCTTTTACTTGGATCATTGCTGCTGTCTTGGAGTTGGTTCACTCATTTTTGCTGTCTCCTGGTTTGTGCTCTTTGGTGATTTTGGTATGAACTCCCCAAGTGATGTAGACAGCCTAGAGAAAGGCCTCACTGAAACCAATGACTGGTATCGAAACCATGACCTTAACCTCAATTCCAAAAAATGGTCATCATCCCCTTTGGGAAAAACGCAGTTCACACTAATTACCTCATTGATGGGAGCCCACTGAACACTGAAAGAATTATAAGAGATCTGGGGACACAGGTTGACAGCAACCTCTCCTTTGACCACCACATTGCCACTGTGGTCAGAAAGTCCTTCTATGTGGCACATCTCATTACCAAGGGTTTTGTATCCAGGAAGAAAGGTCATCATCTCTCTCTACTCTTCCCCCAATAGGCCAATCATCGAGTATAATGCCCCATTTGGCATGTACCTCACTAGACACATGCAACAGCTGGAAAGGCCACAAAAGTACCCCACAAAGAAGATCCTAGGCCTTAAACACATGTCCTACATGGACAGACTCAAAAAACGCCAGCTATTTTTTGTCTCATATCATCTACTAAGAGGCGATCTCTGCTTGACTTACAAAGCCATGTCTGACCCACCTCTGTTAGAAATGCTACATCTAAAGAAATCCAAATCCCTCTGCACCACATACTCCAGAGACCTCAACCTCATTACCACAATCAACACAACATGCTGGAGGGACAGGTTAATAACCCAGAGACTGCCCGGTTTACTATTAAAATGTCGAATGGCACTCCGTCGACTGTACTATAGTCGAACACGGAAGTTCGAAAATGATAATTGCGAAGTCAAAAAAACAATCTAGGAATGGGTTTTAACATGGGTCGAGGTAGGGGAGATGTTTGTAGTTCAGAATAATACTGAACACCTACCTCGACCCATGTTAAAACCGTTCCTAGATTGATTTTTTTTACTTCGACATTCGACGTTTTCGAACTTCCGTTGCCGGCTATAGCACAGTCGACGGAGTGCCATTCGAAATTTTAATAGTAAACCGACTGCCCATGCTCTGGAATAGACTTCCCATAAATATCAAGCAGAGCACCTCACTGGCCATCTTCAAGAGAAATCTTGATGAGTGGATGGGAAATAGAAAGTTCATTCGGGGATCACTCCAGTGGCTCTACTTGATAGAGGCACTGGGAACTATCATCGGGCAACATGATGCCAGGGCACTTCTATGGGATAGGCTTGTAAAGGCTCCAGGGCCATTAGCCTTGTACACACCTATGGACCTATAAAGAAGTCTTCTCTGACCCCATCTCACTGGATAGTGTTTCTGGGATGTCTTCTGGATAAGTTCATCATGATGACTTGTCTTCCTCAGGACAATGTAGAATTTTTTAAGGAACAACTTCTGATACTCTCCAACCAGTTGCTAACAAATGACATGGAAAGTCTCAGGAGACTGAGTTTCATGGTCTCTACAATTGTCATGATTCCTTTGGCCAGATTTCATATGAGGAAAATTCAGTTGTTCCTCGTTTAGTTTGGACACATTGCCAACATGCCTTATTTCATTTTCTAGTGTTGGAATTTGTGAAAAAGGTGGATTATTTATTTCCCATCCCAAGTCTTCCTTTTTCCCTTCCAGCCCCAACTCAGTCTGAAAGCACAAATACCTCAGTCTTTGCTTGGGGAGCTGTATTCAAAGGATGAAAGTTCAGTGTCTGTGGAATAAACAAGGTAGACTGAAACACATAAATGTCAAAGAAATGATAGCTTTGATACATGCCCAAATCTCTAGTTCATCTTCAGGTTCCAGACCCTCTATTAGTAATCACAGACAACACTGCAGTGATGTGGTACATAAACAAACAGGGGAGAGCCAGATCCTACCCCCATTGCTGACTAACTATGGATGCTTGGGATTTAGCAACTCAGGAGAATCTATCCCTACAGGTTACTTACATTTTTACAGAGAAAAATGTTGCAGACAAGCTGAGCAGGACTAGAACAGACCCTTACAAATGGATTTTGCACAAAGCGGTCTTCCAGAATTGATACATTTGTGGGTAACTGCTCAAGTAGAACTGTTTGCCTCCATTCACAGTAGATAGTTAAAAAAATTCTGTTCCAGGACGTCTTGTACAAAAGTCTGGAAGACAAATTCCTTTCATTACCATGGACAAAAATGTTTCTGTATACTTTTCATAGGCTCATAGGTGTCAACTAGGCTAATGGCCCTGGGGCCTTTACAAGCCTAGCCATAGAATTACCCTGGCATAGTGCACCCAACCTTAGTTCCCAGTGCCTCTGTTGAGTAGAGCCACTGGTGTTATCCCTGGGGTGAATTTTCTGTTTCCCATCCACTCATAAAGATTTCTCTTAAAGAGGGTCAGAGAGGTGCTTTGCTTGACATGTACGGGAAGTCTGTTCCATAGCATGGGCAGTCTCTGGGTTATGAACCTGTCCCTCCAGCATGTTCTGTTAATTGTGGTAATGAGGTTGAGGTCTCTGGAATGTGTGGTGCAGAGGGAATGGGATTTCTTTAGATGTAGCATTTCTAACAGAGCTGGGTCAGACATGGCTTTGTAAGTCAAGCAGAGATCGCCTCTAAGTAGGCGATATGAGACAGAGAATAGTTGGAGTTTTTTTAGTCTATCCATATAGGACAAGTGTTTAAGGCCTAGGATCCTCTTTGTGAGGTACTTTTGTGGCCTTTCCAGTTGTTGCAGGTGTCTAGTGAGGTACATGACAAATGGGGCATTGTACTCAATGATTGGCCTAATGAGGGAAGAGTAGAGGGAGACAATGACCTTTTTTTGGATGCAAAACTCTTATTAATGAGATGTGCCACATAGGACTTTCTGACCACAGTGGCAATGTGGTGATCAAAAGAGAGGTTGCTGTCAACCTGTGTTCCCAGATCTCTTATAACGTCTTCTGTGTTCAGTGGACTACCGTCAATGTGGTAATTCATGGGAACCGGGTTTTCCCAAAGGGGATGACAACACATTTTTTGGCATTGAGCTTAAGGCCATGGTTCTGTCCAGTCATTGGTCACAGTGAGGCCATTCTGTAGGATGTCAACATCACTTGGGGAGTTAGTAATAGCTCCCAACTTGCAATCGCCTGTGAACTTTGTCAGCCAGAGTCCCTTCATGTTGGACTGGACTTCAGAGAAATAGATACCAAACAGGAGAGGACCCAGGACTGAACTCTCTGGGACTCCACTTGTGACTAATTGGCAGTCTAACGTGGAGTCAGCTACTTTCACGCTGTGGGTTCTATCTGTGAGCAAGTTTGCAACCCACCTAGTGATATAGGGGTTGATGCCTAGCTTAGTGAGTTTTTCTATGATTCCTGAGTGGGGAATGGTATCAAAAGCCTTGTCCAGATCAAGGTAGGCTTTATGAACCACCTTGTCTTCATCCACAGCTCTGGTGACTGACTCAGAGAAGTTGACCAAGTTGAGTAGGCATGATCTACCCTTCACAAAACCAAACTGTGTGGGATCCAGAGTTTGGAGATTCCCTATATCCTTGTTTATTAGGTCCATGATGATGCGTTCCATAGCTTTGCATATCATACTCGTCAGGCTAATGGGGCGATAGTTCCCAGGGTCTGTAGTCGCTCCTTCTTTGTGGAGAATGAAACAATATAACCAATGAATAGAAATCAAAGAACTCCAGTTCCTTCAGGATCTTGGGAACCTGTTCACCAACCAGCTATGGTAAAAATCCTTGAAAAAGCTTTACAGAACGCTAGGCAGCCAACTTGCAATAAAAACTCTGTTCAATTAACATCAAAATTAAGCGCTTTCACTTACATCACAGTAAGCTTCATCAGAACCACAAAAAGCAAACTGACACACATTCAAATAAATTTTTTGGTGCCAAAAAAAGCAACAGGAAAACGGTCACTTAAAGTGATACAATAAAACAGGTCTAAGTCTATGTTTAAACAAAACTAAACCAATAATAATCTGTAAAATCTTTAAAATGTCATAATTGCCAATAACAATAAATAAAACATCTCAATTTTTTTTTTAAAAATCTACTAACTAAATAAAATCAAGTCAATGCTAACAAAGGTTTAGTAGATAAAAAATCATTAAGTCCAGGTGGGGTAGAGGCGTCAGTAAATATTTGCCAAAATAATTCCTTGTAAGACAATAGTCCCTTAAAATTACCCTCCTTAGGATCTATAACAACACTGTCCAATATTGCAAATTTGAAGAAATGCCCTTCACCACACTTGTTGATATGTCTATATAAGGCATTCTTACCATCCTTAGTTTTAATACTGTAAAGATGCAAATAAATACGTTTATTTAATTTTCTTTTTGTTTTACCTATGTAATATCCCGAACAAGCCATACATTTAGCAATATATATAACCATTTTAGTTTGACAATTTCCATACTTAGGTCTAATTTCTGTGTGGGTAACATTCTCTAAAATAATCTTTTCAACCTCATATCTAGAGCTACACTGTTTACACGCACCACATCTAGTTGTGTGTTTGTTATTGTCAGCTCTACACCAATATCCTCTCTCTAAATAGTTCTTAATATTTTTTCCCACTTTGTTAACAAACTGGGGGCCACTGCCCAACACTGAGGCAATATCATGATCTGCAAGAATGATATTCCAGTTGTTTTTAATTATATTCATAATTTTACGTTGTCTCCTCACAGTTAGACATTGCCCGTTCAATTCTCAGAGCGTCTTCTGTGTGGCGACATGCGTGAATGGGTGTTCCTTCGTTGAAGGTTGTGCATTAGGCCCAGCAAGCCAGCACATAAAAATCTACTGCCAATCATTAGCGGACCGGAGTTCCGCTGTGGCGACCCCTAACCGGGAAAAGCCAAAAGACACAACAACAACAACAACAACCTAGGACTGGCCATACTCCAAGATACTCTCCTGAAAGTGGTGTCATTTTTTGTTATGATGTCATGTTTAAAAGTCGGTCCATCACTATTGTTATTAATAATATTGTTAGACATCATATTATTATATTTATAATTATAACCTAATAGGGGTTTATACTTACCACCCCATTCACTAGTAACGTATTTACTGATTTTTGACATCAAACCACTGTCATAACCTCTTTCCATAAATAGGGACGTAATATAAGATACCTCCTTTAACATCTCCAGATGTTCTGATGTCATCCTAATTGCACGAATGAGTTGCCCTTTGTATATATTAAGAAATTGTTTTTTAGGATGGTTACTAGAAAATTCTAGATAACTGTTTGAAAATGTATTTTTCCGATATATTCTGGATTTAAATACATTCTCACATTTAGAAACAAGAGTGTCAAGATAAGGGACACCACAGTAATTCTTAGAATATGTAAATTTAAGATAATTACTACTGTGATTGATGTAATTCAGGAATAGTTATAAGGCTGTTTCACCACCATCCCATAAGATATAGATGTCGTCCAGGTACCTAGCATAATATTTGATATTTTTCATATGTACGCTAGTAAATACCTGGGTCTCTTCCCAGTCTAACATAACCAGGTTCGCGTATATGGGAGCACAGGCTGCTCCCATAGCTACGCCCCTGGTTTGTCTAAAAAATTCTCCTTCATAAAAAATAAAATTGTAATCAAGGACCAAAGACATCATATCTATCAAGAGACAATTTGTGTCCCATTCAATGTCACCATATTTTCTAATGCTGTTAGCAAATGCATCCAGTCCCTCAGCTTTGGGTATGCTAGAAAAGAGGTCAATGACATCTATCGATACAAACAATAACTCATCTTTACATAAATAAATGGGATAGTTTTTTAAAAAGTCCCATGAATCCTTAGCAAGGTGGGATATTTTGTCATAAATATGTTTGAGGGAAACATCAATGACAGAACCTGAGGGGAAGGTTTTCGATCTACTACCAGATATTATAGGTCTAAAGGGGGGGGTCCTCTATTCCTTTATGAATTTTAGGAATTCCAACTATAGATGCCAAAGTTGGATATTCAACTTTAATAAATTTATAAGTAGCTTCTGTAATCCTATTATCTATAAGAAACTCTTCGATACACATGTCAATCCTTTTGTAACCAATGTTGATCTCATTGAGTGAGACTGTCTGATAGTTCCCTGATTTATGTAACAAGTCATGTATTTTAGAAGAGTAGGTCATACTGTCATAAATTACTATGCCTCCCCCTTTATCGGGTTTCATAACCCTAATACTACTATATTTTCTAAGTTCCTGAAGCACCTTATATTCATGCTTAGACAAATTGGAACAAGGTTTTGTTCTAGACCTACTAATCTGATTTTGCAACTGATAAATCTGTTGTGTAACTACTTTGTCATAAATTGAAATATTAGGGTGCATTGGAGGCATAAAAGCACTCTTCTTTCTCAAACCTTGTAATGCAAGGTTGGTGTTGGTTGTTGTTACTGGACTATGTGTACCTTGAAACATAATTGCCAAATTGAGCTTCCTAATATATTTCTTAGTTTCGCAAATGGTGTCAACTAGATTAAATTTGGTAGTAGGGATGTATTTCATCCCTTTGGACAACAGGTCAAAATGCGAGGTGTTTAGCACACGGTCCGTGTAGTTGTAAATATTGACATTTTTGTATGTAAATGTAACACCATCTGCTGTACTAATCTCATCCCTATTATTAGCTGTGCTGCAGTTGTAATTCTCTACCTTCTTCCTTCCCTCCAAACAATGTCCCTCCTGTCCTTGTTGTATTGGTGTTGTCCTTTGAATTGCCCTTCAAATTGTATTTGATTTTGTTGATCATTTAACTGACCCCATTTCCTCCAATTCCTCCCCCAATTCCAATCCTTCTGTTTCCCCGATAAAGGGGAGGCATAGTAATTTATGACAGTATGACCTACTCTTCTAAAATACATGACTTGTTACATAAATCGGGGAACTATCAGACAGTCTCACTCAATGAGATCAATATTGGTTACAAAAGGATTGACATGTGTATCGAAGAGTTTCTTATAGATAATATGATTACAGAAGCTGCTTATAAATTTATTAAAGTTGAACATCCAACTTTGGCATCTATAGTTGGAATTTCTAAAATTTATAAAGGAATAGAGGACCCCCCGTTTAGACCTATAATATCTGGTAGTAGATCGAAAACCTTCCCCTTAGGTTCTGTCATTGATGTTTCCCTCAAACATATTTATGACAAAATATCCCACCTTGCTAAGGATTCATGGGACTTTTTAAAAAACTATCCCATTTATTTATGTAAAGATGAGTTATTGTTTGTATCGATAGATGTCATTGACCTCTTTTCTAGCATACCCAAAGCTGAGGGACTGGATGCATTTGCTAACAGCATTAGAAAATATGGTGACATTGAATGGGACACAAATTGTCTCTTGATAGATATGATGTCTTTGGTCCTTGATTACAATTTTATTTTTTATGAAGGAGAATTTTTTAGACAAACCAGGGGCGTAGCTATGGGAGCAGCCTGTGCTCCCATATACGCGAACCTGGTTATGTTAGACTGGGAAGAGACCCAGGTATTCACTAGCGTACACATGAAAAATATCAAATATTATGCTAGATACCTGGACGACATCTATATCTTATGGGATGGTGGTGAAACAGCCTTAGAACTATTCCTGAATTACATCAATCACAGTAGTAGTTATCTTAAATTTACATATTCTAAGAATTACTGTGGTGTCCCTTATCGTGACACTCTTGTTTCTAAATGTGAGAATGTATTGAAATCCAGACTATATCGGAAAAATACATTTTCAAACAGTTATCTAGAATTTTCTAGTAACCATCCTAAAAAACAATTTCTTAATATATACAAAGGGCAACTCATTCATGCAATTAGGATGACATCTGAACACCTGGAGATGTTAGAGGAGGTATCTTATATTACGTCCCTTTTTATGGAAAGAGGTTATGACAATGGTTTGATGTCAAAAATCAGTAAATACTTTACTAGTGAATGGGGTGGTAAGTATAAACCCCTATTAGGTTATAATTATAAATATAATAATATGATGTCTAACAATATTATTAATAACAATAGTGATGGACCGACTTTTAAACATGACATCATAACAAAAAATCACACCACTTTCAGGAGAGTATGTATCTTGGAGTATGGCCCATTCCTAGGTAAAATTATGAATATATTTAAAAACAATTGGAATATCATTCTTGCAGATCATGATATTGCCTCAGTGTTGGTAAGTGGCCCTCAGTTTGTTAACGAAGTGGGAAGAAATATTAAGAACTATTTAGAGAGAGGATATTGGTGTAGAGCTGACAATAACAAACACACAACTAGATGTGGTGCGTGCAAACAGTGCAGCTCTATATATGAGGTTGAAAAGTTTATTTTAGAGAATGTTACCCACACAGAAATTAGACCTAAGTATGGAATTTGTCAAACTAAAATGGTTATATATATTGCTAAATGTATGGCTTGTTCGGGATATTACATAGGTAAAACAGAAAGAAAATTAAATAAACGTATTTATTCGCATCTTTACAGTATTAAAACTAAGGATGGTAAGAATGCCTTATATAGACATATCAACAAGTGTGGTGAAGGGCATTTCTTCAAATCTGCAATATTGGACAGTGTTGTTATAGATCCTAAGGGGGGTAATTTTAAGGGACTATTGTCTTACAAGGAATTATTTTGGCAAATATTTACTGACGCCTCTACCCCACTTGGACTTAATGATTTTTTATCTATTAAACCTTTGTTAGCATTGACTTGATATTATCTAGTTAGCAGATTTTTTAAAAAAAATTTGAGATGTTTTATTTATTATTATTGGCAATTATGACATTTTTAAGATTTTACAGATTATTATTGGTTTAGTTTTGTTTAAATATAGACTTAGACCTGTTTTATTGTATCACTTTAAGTGACCGTTTTCCTGTTGCTTTTTTTGGCGCCAAAAAAATTATTTGAATGTGTATCAGTTCGCTTTTTGTGGTTCTGATGAAGCTTACTGTGATGTAAGTAAAAGTGCTTAACTTTGATGTTAATTAAACAGAATTTTTATTGCAAGTTGGCTGCCTAGCATTCTGTAAAGCTTTTTCAAGGATTTTTACCATAGCTGGTTGGTGAACAGGTTCCCAAGATCCTGAAGGAACTGGCGTTCTTTGACTTCTTTGTGGAGAGGGATAACTGTAGCAGTGCACCATTTGGCAGGGACAAAGACTGAGGTGAGGCTGTGATTGAACAGAGCACACAGGTGAGGTGCCAGTTCACTCTGTAGTTCATGTATAACACATCCAGGGATATTGTCAGGTCCCATAGAAGCTGCATTTTTGGCCTTGTTCAGTGGTGTTTTAACATGTACAACAGTAATACTGGGTGCCTGGCAATCTAATGGTATTCTGATTGGTCCTTTGGGGAGAGAGGGGGGTAAAGTTTGCACTGAATCTGTTGGCCAGTATACTGGCCATATCTGTTGGCTTGGTATAGGAGGTACCATTGTGCAGTAGCTCAGAGCAAATCTTGGTATTGCCATGGAGATTCTTTACAGAACTATAGAAGGCCTTGTTGTTGTCTTTACTATCGGCTGCAATTCTGTTTTCATACCTAGCTTTAGAGGATTTATTGAGGGATCTCAACTTTTTGTTGAGGCAGATAAGGGAGTTTTCCCAGTCTTGGGACTTCACCTTATTCCGCATCAGTTTCCTCCTTCTGTTTTAGAGTTTGTTTATGGCAGGGGACCACCAGATTGGCTTCCTTTTTTTGGAGGAGAGTGTCTTGGTTCTATTGGATATGGCGAGATCCATGCATTTGTGTACATGTTCGTACAGTGCATTGGTGTATGATTCTGCAGTCACGCAACTATTCTCCATTTGCATGGGTGCCGTGAAGTTAGCCACCTCTGTTTTTAGGATCCCAAAGTTAGCTTTGGAGAAGTTTTTCATGGTGGTTACCTTTGATGGCGGGGTGGAAGGGATGTGGATTTCTAAGGTGATTAGTTTGTTGTTGGATCTAACCAGGGAGGAGCTGACTACTAGTGTAGAGCAACGGTCACCCATGTTAATAATGACCAGGTCAAGGATGTTGCTACCTCTAGTGGGGGTAAGAATGAGCTGGTCCAAGGCACTGGAATTAATAAACTCCAGGAAATGTTGGGCAAGTGCATTTGTACATGAGTAGTTTACCCAGTTAATGGAGGGGTAGTTGAAGTCGCCTAGCAAGAGACTGTTAGGGTAGACCCTAATATTCTCCAGGGTGCTTAGGAATGTGGATTGCGAGTCTTGGGAAATGGTTGGGAACCTATAGCAGGCTATGACCTGAATTGCTGTCTTACCCAATGTTAGGCGCACCTGAAGTATCTCTGATGCATTATGTTGGGCTACCAGTCTGGAGGTGTGCACATCCTTTATGAAAATGAAGACACCACTGCCTTTGGAGCTTCGGTCTAAGTTCTGGGGCCAAAAGATGCGGACTGACCTATAGTCTGGTAATGCAGGTGTGTTTTCTGCTGCCTCGAACCAGGTCTCTTTTACAGTACAAATGTCGATGTTCTCCATTTTAAGGAGTGCCTCGAGCGAGTGCGTTTTGAGATTTAGACTTCTAGCATTGAGCAACATGACCCTCAGATTGCATTTGGTTGTAGCTGTTACAGTGGTAATTTGGTCTTTGGAACAGCACCTAAAAAAGGCACTATATGGGTGGCAAGAGCCTTGGCCAATATCCAGAAGCCCAGGGGTGACAGATGCAGGCTATCTCTGGCAAAGCATCGAGGTCTGTCAATCATGTCATCCCAGGCAGACAGATACTGGATCCCCTTAGAATGACACCAGAAACTTGGCCAGTTGTTAAAATTAATCATTTTCTGCTTGTACAGTGGTGTCATTCTGGGTGATGGTAGGATGCTGCTCAGGGCTAGGGTCATACCCGCCTGGGCTACATAATCCAAGAGCTCCTCCATGGCTCTTTTCATGTAGTCCAGGGAGGTACATCTCAGGTCATTCACACCCACATGTACTATGACAGAGGCATATTTGTACCTGCTGTTGATGGACCTGAGTGCGTGCATTATGTGTCGGATCCTGGCACCTGACAGGCAGCTAACTGTTACTTTCTTCTTATTTAACCTAGTGAGTGGGACATCAGTGTGCCTCACTATTGAGCCACCTACAAATAGTGTATTGGGCAAGCTGTTTTGCCTTAGGGGCTTAGGTTGAGTGGCACAATGTAGGTGAGCTATGTGTCTTGTGGTTTGTGCTGTCTTGTGGTGGTTGAGTGCATTTCTGCCTTGGAGGTCTCTGCTGTTTGGGTAGATTTCTATTGAGAGCCTCCGCGAAGGTGGGTGTGTGGTTTGTGTTTTTATGCAAGAGCTGTGATGGTGGGAGTTCTGGAGGGCTATGTGTTGCAGGTGTTGACCTTCTCCTCTTGACCAGCTATTCTGGTCTTGGCTTGAGAGTGCATGGCTTCCAGTTAGGATATATAAGTGCATCTCTCACAAGTCTGAGTGTTTGTAGGTAAGAGGAGAGGGTTGTCTGTGTACATGAGGCAGTTCTACACTCCCTCAGAATGCCCAAGTTTACCAGGTTAATAGGGGAAAGCACAGGGAACTGACCTTTAGACATGCCAGGCAGGTGGGCATTGATAATAAGTACTGGATCTGTTTCCTTGTAAAACGTTTAGTGCTGGTAGCACTTGTGTGCTACAATAATTGCTACAAGAAGTCTAGTAAAGTGCTAGACTAATAAGCTAGTATAAGTGCAAGAGAGGAGAGAACTAGTAGATCTAAGGGAAAAATTGAAGAGCAGACTCTGGCACTTTTCTACTTTTTCCTCTAATAACCTTGGTTCTCCTAAAGATTCAGAAGGACTCTCTACATATAATTTTGGTGATCTTTTTGGCATGACAATGGCCAAGGGTAATTACCACAAGCTTCCTTACAGTATGGACTTGCACACATAAGGCATCTTTTTTTTTGTTTTGTTTTGTTTCAATTTCTTCAACTCACTGCCGGGATGATAGAATTTTAGTATTTTTAGGCACCTTTTTCTAATGAAGTGCAGCAGGTATTAAAGGAAGCAAAGAAAACTTGTTACTGGAAAATCATATATGACTAAGTGTTCAATTTCTTCAACTCACTGTCTAATTGATTAGTATCTTTTAGGCACCTTTTCAGGAATTGCAGCAAGTATTAAAAGAGGCAAATAATCATGTTATACCATATATGAGTAAGTGGCAAAGATTTTCTAGCTGGTGCCAGATTAGGAACAGGGATTCTTTTCATGGCCATGCTCCTCTGTTTCTACAATGTTTGTGTGAGTTATCTTCTGGCCTTTCTTATTCTTCTATAAAATGAATCTTTCAGACAGTTCTGCTTGTCTAACAATAGACCTCTTACGTTCTACCCAGCCTGAAGTCAAACGGTTTTGGAAAGGGGGTTTTACATATTTGTCTACCTACTTTGTGAGACGTTAATTCTGTTTTGTGGAAACATACAGTTTTTTTTTCCTTTTAATCTGCCCATGTTGCTGATTTGAAGTTCTTATGGAAAACAGTGCTACTTATTGCTGTGACTTCTGCAGGATAAATATCAGAGTTTCACACTCTTATAGGCAATCGACCTTATCTCATTTTTCTCAAGAATAGGATAAATGAGAACAAATTCTTCATTTATGCATGAAGTGTTTTCAGAGATAACTTTCAACTAGGCTATTCACCTCTCTGTTTTATTTCCAGAACCAAAAATAAGGGAGAACGACTTTTATACACCCCGGATGTCTATAAGCAACTCAGATACTGCGTTGACAGAACTAAACCCTTTAGGAATTCTGACCAACTGTTTATATCCCTTGAAAGTAAGATGAAAGGATCAAAACAGACAGTTTTTAAGTTATTGCCTCATCCTGTTGTTGTTACTCTAACCATAACAAGTCACTTCCAGGCAAGGTCAAGGCCCACTTAATCAGGTTTTGGCTTCTTCATTGGCTTTTTGGAAAGGGTTAAACTCTAAAAGTATACTAAAAGCAGCAACTTGGCCATCTGTGAAGTTAAAGAAACTGAAATTTCCCCCTTACAACACTGTGCATTTGTTAAGCAACACATACACATGCCACCACAGCACAAAACACTACCAATGTATTCACTCATGCCAAAGTGGTTAAGAAACCACTTCTCAAGCCTTCTAGAACTGGAATTAAGGAAATCTCAGCCACCAGGTCACTAATCTACATTATCACAAAGCAAAAGGTGACAAAGGTGCCCAAGAAAAACTTGTAACCAAACACGAACACAGACCAGGCACCCGACACTAGGAGGTCAAATAATACAAGATATCAAACCAACCCTCTGGACTAAATGAACGTTTATCTATTGCCCCTGTACTTAGAATAAGAGCTGCATAATTATAGTCTGTAATGGAGGTTTTTGGCCACAGGGTGGTAGTGTTGGACTGTATTAAGGCTGATTTGTACAGTCTTTATTTTAGGTAATGAGTTTGATTTTAAATATATTATATTCAATAACCAACATTTTGGATAGAATTTTATCAGTTTATGTTCTAGGTTTTAGCTGGACTTGTTCACTTGATTAATGTTTTTATAGTGTATGTTTTATGCATTTTCTATAATAGAACATGTGGGTTCAGATTTATGGTTTTGTATTTGTATTATTTAATTGTGTATTTATCTAATTATCCAATTGCAGTGGTTAGCGTTGTCGCCTCACAGCAAGAGGTTCTCCCATTCGATTCTCGGCTGGAGCACCTTCTGTGTGGAGTCTGCAGTCTGGAGTCACTGGTCGAGTGACGTTAAAGACATGCAGGTAGGTGTGTGTGTGAATGGGCGTGCCTTCTCTGAAGGTTGGGCGTCGGGCTGGCAACTCGGCACCGTAAAAATCCACTACCGATCATTAGCGGATGGGAGTTCTGCTGTGGCGACCCCTAACCGGGAAAAGCTGAAAGACTTTTTAGATTGAATTAAAATCAGGAGGGTTGGGGATATATAGGAAGTTACAGCTGTTTATCCTTGTAACATCTGATGAAGTCCATGTTGGACGAAAAAGCCTTACAGTTTGGTGCTTTTATGTGATTAAAGAGCTGTTAATTCCACATTTCGCAGAGTATCTTGTATTATTTGACCTCCTGGTGTCAGGTGCCTGGTCGGTGTTTGGTTACAACTCTACATTATAAATACATCTGTAACCATTCCACGTTTCTGTAAGTCACAATGGTATATGCCACAAGCCCTTAAGGCCTGCAAGAGATGCATCCACTGTAGGAAATGTCCGTTGTGTAGCAAACTGGCACTATTCTCATGAGAATGGACAAGGAAATAGTGACAGTCAGCTGTCTTTCAGTAGCAGGTACCAGAATGTTTTGAGGATACTTAAATCCCTCTGTTTTGACAAATACAACTGTAACTAGGTGGTGACTCAAATGAAGTGCATAAGCTTATTTATCCCTTTCAACATGAAATGTATAAGAATTTGATTGACCTTGCCAAGTTACTGGTTTGAGTGGTGCCTTGCCATCATCTAGATTGATTGGCTCCAGCAATTGGCTTAGGAGCTTGTGTCATTCTAAGGGGGAATTCAGTATATGTCTTCTTCAGACGAGATGGCTGACAGATCCTCCTGCTTATGGCTGGTATATATGGCTTTCACACTCTGACTTAAGCATTTACTGCCCTATAGTTCTTTGTTTTGGTATTTCCAGCTCGGAACACATTAAGTTGGTCCTAATTAATACCAGAATTATTGATAAAAAGATGGTCGTCAAGTCCTTCTGCAACTCTAATACATAACATACATGCATAGTAACAGACACTAGGCTTCATTTCAATGAAAACACTCCCTCTAGTTCTGGGCTTGGCACCTGTCATATATTCAGACCTATGGACATCTGTGGGGGAACGTCAGCTTTTGTCATAGATGCCCATATGTCTAGGCAGAGTCCTCATGACCCTAATTTTGAAATGTTGAAACTCTAAGCCACCATTAACAAAATCAAGGACTACATCATAGCCAGCTATAGGTCACCCTTCATGTCACCCGCAGACCATCATAGCTATGCTAATGTAGTAAAGGATATATCATTAAACCCTAAAACATTTATTTTAGCTGATTTCAGTTACCCTGAAATAAATTGACTCATTCTTACTACAGATTGAAAGCATTCCCAATACTTTCTTGACTATGTAAATACAAACTGACTAGAAAAGATGGTAAAAATCCTACTAGGGAAGATAGTATCCTGGATCTTATTCTTACTAATAATGACCCCTTGTGCAACTCTATGGTTGTCATCTTTTCTTAGGTTCATAGGTAGGTACTAGGCTATAGGCCCAAGGGCCTGCGTAAGCCTAGCCAGCAAGGTTCCATGGCTTATGCCACCCAAGAAAGTTATTTTCCTGTGCCACTGTCAAGCAGAGACACAGAAGTGATCCCCGGGGTGTATTTCCTATTTCCCATCCACTCATCAAGATTTTTTTTTGAAGAGTGCTAATGAAGAACTTTGCTTGACATAGATGGGTAGCTTGTTCCAGAGTATAGGAAGTCTCTGGGACAGGAATCTATCCCTCCAGCATGTCCTATTTATTGTGGTGACAAGGTTTAGGTCCCTAGAGCATGTAGCTTGGAGGGATTGGGATTTCTTTAGGTGTAGCATGTCCAACAGCTCTGGGTTTGACATAGCTTTATATGTTAGGCAGAGATCACCTCGGAGTAGGCGATATGCTACGGAGTAAAGCTGGTGTTTTTTGAGGCGGTCAGTGTAGGGCATTTGTTTGAGGCCAGTAATCCTCTTTGTGAGGTACTTCTGTGGCCTTTCCAGCTGTTGCAGATGTCTTGTGAGGTACATTCCAAAAGGGGCATTATACTCTATAATGGGTCTAATGAGTGATGAGTAGAGGGGAACAATGACCTCTCTTTTCCTGGATGAGAACCCTTTTATGATGAGGTGTGCCACGTAGAAGGACTTCCAGACTACTGTGGTGATGTGACTATCAAAGGAGAGACTACTGTCCACCTGGGTCCCAAGATCTCTTATCACGCATTCGGTGTTAAGTAGATTGCTGCCTTTGTGGTAGTTCATGGGTACAGAGTTTTTACCAAAGGGGATGACACTGCACTTTTTGGCATTGAGCTTGAGGCCATGGCTCTGACACCAGGCATCTGTCTCAGTGAGGCCCTTCTGTAGGATGTCCACATCATTTGGGGACTTAACTATGGCTCCTAGTTTGCAGTCATCTGCGAGCTTCATTAGCCAGAGGCCTTCTGTGTTAGCCTGTACTTCAGAGAAGTAGATACCAAACAGGAGAGGTCCCAGGATGGAACCCTGTGGTACTCCACTTGTCACTGCTTTGAGGTCAGATTTGGAGTCTGCAACTTTTACAGCATGGGTTCTGTCAGTGAGCCAGTTAGCAACCCATCTTGTGATGTAGGGATTTATACCTAGTTTAGTGAGTTTAGCTATAATTCCAGAATGGGGGATGGTGTTGAAAGCCTTGGCGAGGTCAAGTTAGGCTGTGTGAACCACCTTACCCTCATCCACGGCTTTGGTGACTGCCTCAAAGAAGTTGATCAGGTTCAGGAGGCATGATTTGCCTTTCACAAACCCGAACTGGGTGGGATCCAGAGTTTGGAGGTTACCAATGTCTTTGTTTATGAGTTCCGTGATGATACGTTCCATGGCGTTGCAGACCAGGCTCGTCAGGCTAATAGGTCGATAGTTCCCGAGATCAGTGGTGGCTCCCCCTTTGTGGAGTGGGATAACTGTTGCTGTGCACCATTCAGTGGGCACAAAGCCTGACGCGAGGCTATTATTGAACATGGTGCTTAAGTGGGGAGCCAGTTCGTTCTGAAGTTCGTGTAAAACGCAGCCTGGGATGTTGTCCGGTCCCATGGATGCTGTGTTTTTGGCTTTAGAGAGTGCAGCTTTTACCTGTGTAGGTGTGATTACAGGGACTCTGCATTCTTCCTGTATAGATATGGGCCCTTTAGGGGGTGGGGGGTAAATTTAGCACTGAACCTATCTGCCAGGATGTTGGCAATATCAGTTGGTTCTGTAATTTTTGTGCCTTTGTGCTGTAACTCAGAGCAAATCTGGGTGTTGCCATCTAGATTCTTGACATAGCTATAGAATGCTTTGTGGTTGTCCTTGGATTTAGTGGCAATTTTGTTTTCGTAGCTAGCTTTGGAGGATCTTATAAGGGATCTCAGCTTTTTACTGAGGCTGACCAGGGAGCTCCTCCACTCATGGGATTGTACTCTCTTTTGCAACAGTTTCTTCCTTCTATTGTACAGTTTGTTTATGGCAGGGGACCACCAGATAGGCTTCCTTTTTTTGAAGGATAGCATCTTGGTTCTGTTTGGGATAGCATGATCCATGCACTCGTGTAAGTGCTTATAGAGTGCATTTGTGTAGGATTCAGCAGTTGTAACTGTATTGCCCATCTGCATGGGTGTCATGAAGTTCACCAATTCTGTCTTAAGATGCATGAAGTTGGCTTTGGAGAAATTTTTTACTGTGGTTTCCTTAATGGAGGGTGGGGGCGGGATGTGGATATCAAAGGTGATAAGCTTATGGCTGGATTGGACCAACGAGGAGTTGACTTCAGGTGTGGAACACCGGTCACTCATGTTGGTAATGACTAGGTCTAGGATATTGTTGCCCCTGGTGGGGGTGTGGATGAGTTGATCTAGGGCATTGGAATTTATGAATTCCAGAAAGCGTTGTTAGAATAAACTGCAATTGGTGATATACTAACATATAGCTATCCTCAAACAAATACAGCTGTATTCATGGACTCTTTATAAACAAATTTCCTGCAGCTACTTAGTGACTTAACTAATTTCCACTGCATTCTTACCCAGATTGTTACTATAAATAGAGCCAAGGCCTTTACCTTCAAATTCTTCTCGCAACTAAATAGTTGTATATTGAAAGCAGTTCCTACCCATACCTAATATGTATGAAATTAAAAAAAAAACTCTTATGGAAGAATGCTTTTTTAGATAAAATCTACAAAAAAGGAAGAAAATTATATGTTCTTATAGGTAGTGAAATACTCATCTTAATAGGGCATGCAAGCATATGAACAAATAACTTAAAGCAATAGTCAGAAAGCACAGAGATTATTATGAAATGAGAACGGCCACTGACACCAAAAATATCTTTAAGTACATTAGAAAATTAAGAAATACCTCCCATCATTATTCAGAATTGACACAGTAATACCACCCATTCTCATCCAAAAAATACCGGGTCTATATTATAACATTGAATTTTATAAAGTTCGAATGTTATAATATCGAACCAGTTTTGTTGAATGCTGAAAACAGCGAAGGTGCAGGACACCAAATTCTTTCCCAGGGAAAGAATTCGGTGGGCCGTTGCTGTGGCTTAGCTGTTTCAGCGTTCGGTATGTTGGAACTTTACGGGTCGGGTTCAGCTAAGTGTGCGATTGTGTGTAGGTTAGGTGGCGGGTTAGGTGAGTTAGGGTTAGGGAGAGGGTCAGGTAAGTGTGCGGTTGTATGGATGTTAGGGTTAGGGCGCGGGTCAGGTAAGTGTGCGATTGTGTGTAGGTTAGGGTTAGGGGCGGGTTAGGTGAATTAGGGTTATGGCGCGGGTCAGGTAAGTGTGCGGTTGTGTGTAGGTTAGGGTTAGGGGGCAGGTTAGGTGAGTTAGGGTTAGGGCGCGGGTGAGATGAGTGTGCGATAGTGACGGACCTTAGGGTTAGGGTTGGGTTAAGGTAAGTGGATAGCTAGTAGTGTATGTAAAGTTTAGTTTAGGTTTGGGTGTAGGATTTTAAGTGTATGTGTGTGGATTGCTGTTTTTGTGTGTTTGTGTTGTGTGTGTGTTTCACAGAATAGTGATTTTTTTCCCCTGGGAAAAAAATTGGTATTCTGACTGTTCAATGTTTGTGGATTTTGGTGTTTAGGGTTCGATGTTATAACATTCGATCTTTGTAGATTTTGATGTTATAATATAGACCCAAAATACCTAATATCCTAGTCGACAGATTAAGTATGAACTTCACCTCAGCCACTATCATAACTTCTCCACCTCCTTGATTCTTCAGTACCTGATCCCCCTATGAGCCATTTCTAAAACAAAAAGCATGACATCCATAATAAAGCATAGAACTTAATAATTAGTGCCAAATATAGCCTATCAACAGCTTTATGAAATCTTTCTAACTTTCTGCTGCATTTATCTCTGATTTTTTTTACCAGCCTTTAAATAACTGCATAGAGGACTCACATGAAAGTCCAGTTAAGAATTGCATTACAAGGGAAAGAGCTGGAAAGAGAGAGCAAAGAGGATGTCCTCAACCTAAAAGGAAATGATCTTGGGGAAGACCTGCTTAATTTAATAGAGATGGATAGACATAGTAAGAAAGGTGAAAGAAATAAATTATGTTAAATGAATAAGACCCAGAATGTTAGGAGACTGGTAAAACAGATGAACACAGTAATTGGGGCTACAAAGAGAAATTCATGTGATATCACAGAAATAAATAGGATATGGCACTCTTCAGCTAAACAAAAACTAATTGCATATAAAATGAAAGCAGATATAGTGTTACCAAAAATGTATCAAAGGAATGGAAGGGAAAAAAGCAGAATGCCATATTGGAAGCATTGAAAAGAGAAAACTATAAAGCAAATGAGACAAGAAATAGCACTGATAGAAGAACATCGAAAAGGAAACCAGTCATCAAAAAAGCTTAGAAAGACAGATGTGGTAAATGCAACACTGCAATAAAACAGAACATGATTTATCATACACTCTTTCAAGTAATAAACTAAAACTGAAAACCACCAAAGAGGAACCTTGTTCTGCAGGAACAACGCACAACAGCTGTAAAAAGTCTAAACGCTTTATTATAACCACAAGAAGAGCGTTTTCGCCACGGAACACCGTGGCTTCATCAGAGAATAAAAACAATCAAGTGGAGTATACAATTTGTATTAAACTAAAACAGGAAGTGACATCATCAAACATCCTAAAATGCCGCAGCATAAGTTTATATAAAAAACATAAAAATGTACCACATAAACACACTGTGTGATACTAAGCATAAACACATCAACCTTTAAGTAGATTATAATTACAAAAAGACAGGCTCAACCAATGTATATAAAAAAACATAGAAATAGTTTTTTCTATGAGATACAATTAACATAAAACTGGACAAAATAAGTAAATGTAGCTAGTAAAAGCCTCCTGCAACGATGTCCACACAAGCCAGCTGTATAACACTGGTTAAATTTAACATGAACAGAACTACTGGCAGGGTTGACGGGTTACCCAACCTTGGTGGTTGGTTACTGGATACTACTGGTTTCATGTTTGGGCTAGAAGGTATGTCTACTGGGACTGACTTTTCTAACAGTAGCATTTGTTTATCTGACAAACTCAAACTGTTTGACTCCAAACTGCTAAAACTTAAAAAGTTGCAGTTGGAGTCGGCATATTTTAAACAGTGCATTACTGAAGAACTGGTACCGAAGGGACTACGCAATAACTTTATGCCGTCAGGCCTTATTGTCGACTCGGACTTTTTAGTCGATTTAGAAACCTTGTTTCAAAAGCAAGGTAGTGAACTACTTCACTTAATTGTGAAGTATTATGCAATACATATTGACATTTTATTAAATGAAATAAACGACTTGGACAAAGATGTTAAAGCTCACCTTGATTTTAGCAGATACAGGTTTGACTATGGGAGAATCCTGTCCAGCATAGACACACTTTTAATAAAACTAAAAGGTAACAAAAATAGGAAACTAGTTCGGGACAGGGAGGCATACTTGAAAAAGGCTGCATATCCTAACCTAAAGGGTACTGGTGCTATACGCACAGGTACAGGCAGGGTCAATTCAACAACACAAATAGAAGAGAATGACACCAGACTGGAAGACATAATAGAGGAGGATGTTTTTGAAGGAAATGTCAGTGATAATAACTCAGAACCTAGGAGGAGTAACAGAATTAAGGGAATTACGAGGGACGTAGGAGGACCTGATAATTCCCAGAGGGGTTTTAGTAATAACAGTAAACTTAATAAACAGAACACAGGCCATAATAACAACAATTTTTTAGGCCAACGCAACAGGAGGCCTTATGGGAACAAGAGAAAGAGTTAGATGTGGACCTGAGTGACGAGGGGACAGAGAGTGGTTTCCCTCTCCATGATTGTTTGGATAATATGGCCTCCCTGGATCAAGCGTTGGAAACAAATTACCCCACCATCCTTACAAACAATAATGGTGATTTCAGGATTTATAACTTTTCTGACATCACTCTTGACAACCAGTTGATTGAACTTTTGGCATTTGGCAATTCCTTCGTTCCAAGTAGGAATGGTAATATTGCCAAAGAAATCATAGAGCTTAAATGTTTTGTGAGGAAGATGAACCTCCAACTTTTGTTCAACCAACTTACTGATGGTGATAGACCACCAGAAGAAGACATCATGACAAATAATTTGAAATTAGCCAGTGTGTTCAACCCCCCTCTGCATTCCACTTTACGGTTGTTTGAAAACAACTGTGAAATGGATTTCAGATTCTTAGCCCATAATACTAAATATAGATCTAGGACTAAACACCATAATGTCACTAAAGAACAGATGGCACTCCTACATGAGGTCAGCCGCTTACCTATACGGATATTAAAACCCGACAAAGGTGGGGGGCTTGTTATTTTTCCTAATACAACATATAATGAGAAGATGTCATTACTATTAGAAAGTGACGCCTACATAGCATCCTCAAAGAATGAAGTCAATGGCAGCATTCAGAGAATTAGGGGCTATTTTAGGGACCTCTTTTTGACGGGTAAAATTGACATGAACATGTACAATTACATCGATATAACTTGTTCAAAGATACCCGTCATGTTTGGTATCCCTAAAATCCATAAGAGCATCAGTGACCCTCCTATGAGGGCACTGATCGATGGGAGGTCGTCCATAACCTACCCATGTTCAAAACTGATTACTCAGATACTTGATAAGTACATTACAGGAATTCCCAGTATATGTAGGGATTCATGGACGTTCCTTGACAACATTAACCGTGTACCGTATCATGATAATAACAACTTGCTGACCATTGACGTCATAGACCTATACACCTCCATTCCACACGTGGAGGCTGTGGAGTGGATCGGTATGATGCTGAACAGTTTTGGTGCCTCTAAACTTGAGGTTGACTTGGCCACGGAGTTGCTGGAAATTGTGTTGACCAGCAACTATTTCATCTTTAACGGAGATTTCTTTTTGCAGAAACGCGGAGTGGCTATGGGCTCCCCTTGTGGTGCGGGGGTAGCAAACTATGTGATGGGCTACTGGGAGGCAAATATATTGAACAGAATCCTTGGAAATAGTGAGCTTGTTACATTCTATACCCGGTTCCTGGACGACATGTTTTTGTTGTTCAGGGGCTCGGAACTCGGAAGCACAAGCAACACAGTTTGTGGAATCTATTAACTCTTCAACTGAATTTTTGAAATTTACATTTAAATTTTCGGCTGTTGAGATAGATTACCTTGACGTTAAACTAGTGAAAGACACAACTAATAAGGTTCTGACATCAACTGTGTACAGGAAACCTACGTACTGCAATTCTTTCCTGCACTTCACCAGCTTTCACCCATATAAACAAAAAAGGTCTATTGTGAAGGGACAGCTGGTGAGGGCAGGAAGAATGTGCAGTACATTAGTGGATTTCACCAAGGAATGCACTCTCTTGAAGGAAATGTTTTCCAATAGGGGGTACCCTGATGAACTACTGGGCGAACTCATTGAGGAAGTCACGTTTAAAAGGATTAAGGGCTTTTACAAACCCTTGCTTTTTCAGCATAACTTGGTACTTAATGACCCTGGTGTGAGTTCTGGACAGGATATGACCCTTGACGTAAATCAGGCGAACACTACAAGTGTCCTTCTAAAACCCAAGTGTGATTTCTCGTTGAGGTTCGTTACCACTTACAGCATGAACACTCAAGGTATCTTAGATATTATTAGGAAAAACTGGTACCTTATCACCTCCAATGGTGTCCTGGTTGAAAAACTAGGGACAGAACCTAGATTTATATTCAGTAGGTCCAATAACCTTAAGGAACTCATACAAAGAGATGAGCATGGAGGGTTTTTCCATAAAAGGAAAGGAATGACTAGATGCGGGTTTTGTAAGCATTGTAACTACATCTGTGTTGGCGAGACTTTCCAGGTGAGGGACACTAAGTACATTATCAGGTTACCTCTAAACTGTGAGAGTAGATCTGTCATCTATATTGCTATGTGCAACTGTTGTCGGGGTTTCTATATTGGGAAAACCGACAGACGGTTCTTGAGGATAGAATATACGAGCACCTATATGCGATTAGGAATAACAGAGATGACAATGCCTTAGCTAAGCACATAGGTTTAAACCCAGGCCATAGTTTCAATTTTATGGCCATAGACCACATACCTGTGAAACCAAGGGGTGGACCTTTTTCCTTGATTTTGGAGAACAGGGAGCTGGAGTGGCAGTTGCGCTTGGACGCATTCAACCACCCTGGCCTTAATAGTAATTGTAACATCGCCCCTGTTCTAAAACTGAGAAGTTACCTTCGATAATCCCAGACCAGATCCCGGTGGTAGATAAAAAACCTGCATACCTATAGCGTTTAGCCATTCCCTTAGTTAGCTTTTTAAGGTAGATACTCATATACCAACACAATAATACAACAATACATTATAAATATTATAACAACATATGCAGTTCAGGAAAAATATACATTTGTATATTTGCCCCTTGTTTGCCCCACTTTTTAAATTTAACCAGTGTTATACAGCTGGCTTGTGTGGACATCGTTGCAGGAGGCTTTTACTAGCTACATTTACTTATTTTGTCCAGTTTTATGTTAATTGTATCTCATAGAAAAAAATATTTCTATGTTTTTTTATATACATTGGTTGAGCCTGTCTTTTTGTAATTATAATCTACTTAAAGGTTGATGTGTTTATGCTTAGTATCACACAGTGTGTTTATGTGGTACATTTTTATGTTTTTTATATAAACTTATGCTGCGGCATTTTAGGATGTTTGATGATGTCACTTCCTGTTTTAGTTTAATATAAATTGTATACTCCACTTGATTGTTTTTATTCTCTGATGAAGCCACGGTGTTCCGTGGCGAAAACGCTCTTCTTGTGGTTATAATAAAGCGTTTAGACTTTTTACAGCTGTTGTGCGTTGTTCCTGCAGAACAAGGTTCCTCTTTGGTGGTTTTCAGGTTTTTTACTTTCGTGTTGCTTGCGTTTGTTTGTCTTTGGAATAAACTAAAACTGTCAATACAAGCAGTAAAACTTAGAAGGTATGCAGATAAATATAAAGTCTTTGATGACACCAAAAGGTTTTATAGAGAACTGGGAAATAAAGCAAAAGTAACAGAAACATCACCAAAAATGAATAAATAGGTACATTTTGGAGAACCATTTATGAAGACCCCACTGAACAGAATAAAGATACCACGTAAAGAGAAAAGCTAAATGAAAAAGTAGGAAGCTGTACTACAGAGGATGTTTAATGAGGGGAAGTAACAGCCAGAGAAACAGACAAAATTAAAAAAAAATCCTGAATGGAAAAGCCCAAGTCTAGATGCAGTACCTAACTTCTGGCTAAAAGTATCACCATCTTTACTCAAAGATTTAGCTTTGAGTAAAAATTATTTATATGTACAACCTGAACAGACTGTAACATTATTAACAACAGGACAGAACATAATTCATTAAGAGTGAACCTGCATGCCATTTTAATAGCTATACTCCAATAACTTCCCTTCTAACAATATATAAATTATATTCCAGAATTCTTGCAGGCAGAGTTTATAGCCTTCTAGAAAAAAATCATGGCAGTAGTGCAAAAAGGTAATAAATGAAAGTTATATGGAACCAAGGGTCATCTGTTACTGAACAAAGCCATAATAAAGAGCTAAAAAGTGGAAGGAGTCAAGGTATGGCATTAATAGAGTAGAAACCTTCATTTGATAGCATCCTACACTCATGGATTATGGAGTACTTACAGATGTATAAGATACACCCTATTGTGATATCATTGCATTGCTGTGACTGTGAAGCAGTGGCAAACCACATTACAGTTGAGTCATGATAAACGGCAAATTATCTCAGGGGTAAAAATTCAGAGGTGTGGAGTAATCCTGAGTGATTCTTTGTCACCACTGATATTTTGTCTTGGCTTTAACCCATTAAGCTGCTCACTTAATAGACTAGGTTATGGTTACACCTTATCTTCCAGAAACCAACCTTGTTCAAAGTCTTCTCAACTACTTTTTGTAGAGGATTTAAAATTACACATTCCTTCAGATGAGCATCTGAAAGCACAACTACAAATGGTTACAACATTTTCAGAAGATATCAGAATGATATTTGAGCTTGAGAAATATTCAGAAACATCATTTATCACTTGGAAGCTACAACTCCAATAAAAAAAAAATAAAGAATATAAAAAAGGGCCAGAAAAAGAAAAGAAAGGACAATAGAAAGTCCAGAAATATAGTGGCAAATATAGTGAACTCCTAGAACAACCACATGTTGACCAAGATTTGATGTATGAATTGCTAAAGAAAGATGGATTTAAACCATGAGAGGAGCAATCAACGTCTGCACAAGATAGTAGGCTACATGGACAATGGTTTACAAAGTCTACTGAAAATTTGAGAGAAACAGACATGTAGGTTATGTGATACAGAAATGGAGACAGTTGCACATTTTATAGCTAGGTGTGATATACTGGTTGGGAGTCTGTATAGTGAAAGGTACAATAATCTGACAAGGAGATTGTGCAACTACTTCAATAAACCAGTAGCTGAGAAACACTTGAATAATGAACCAGAAAGCATTATTATGATGAAGATCACATCACCTGGAATCACCCAATATCAGCAAGAGAGAACAAGATATAGTAGTTCAGGGAGAAAAGAACAAGTAGCATTAATTATTGAAATGCCTGTAGCAAATAATTACATTGCCTTACATACTGATAGGTGCAAAGTATTCAAATACAAAGATTTGCCTGCAGAAACAAGATCAATGTAGAATGAGGAGACACAGACAGTTGTCATAGTAGGTGGGGCAACAAAACTAATGAAAACAAATGTTCAAGCATATTTAATTATGCTACAAATACATGTAAACCCATATGAACTACAGAAGGAAGCAGTTCTGGGTACATAGTTTTTGCTGAAAAGGACCCTCTTATGAAACATCAAGGAATGAACCAATACAAATTTCATGAACTTTAATCACACCTTGACTTAGTAATAGGGACCAGTCATGTCAAGGTATTAGAAAGCTAAAGGTGCAGAGAAATTAAAAAGCCTTATATGCAAAGCCATGGAATGTATTTTAGCAGAACTTGTTTGTGCAGTTTAGGCAACCTAACGGATCTAGATCCCACTTAGTATGGTTTTGAGAAGGGCAGACCCTTTCTTCTGAATGTAGTAAACATATTTGAAAAGGTTGCAGTGCATATGAACAGTGGTCACTTTGTGCACACTGTTTATCTTGACCTCTTCAAGGCTTTTAACATAGTACACTGTGCTGGTATTATTGAAATACCTCTGATGGTGGCTTTATTGAAAAATTAGACAAATTTAATGTAAACCCTTACAATGTCCACTGGTTTACAAATTGAGTATCCACTAGATTTTAAGTTGTGAAAGTCACTGGTACCCTCTTTGAATGTAACATTGTACTTACTGGGATACCACAGGTATCAGTGCTGGGTCCTTTCCTGTTTGGCATTTATTTTGCAGACATCCAAACCCAATAAATCTCAGAAGTGTAGTAGTCCAAGTTTGTTGATATCTACAAGCTGGGTACTGTTATCCACTCATCCACTGATACAAAAATGGCTTCAAGAAAGGCTAGAGTATGCACATAACTGGTGTTCTGAAAATGGTCTTAAGCTAAATGCAAAAAGAGTAGAATAGTAGTATTCAGCAATACGCTGCTTCCCGTTAAAATAGTACTTTTGTGGGCAACCGTCTCTCATTCAATCATCATATTTCCACCATAGTGAGGAAATCTTTTTATCTGGTCCAACTAATTTTAAAGAGAATATCTTCAAGAAGTAAAGAAATCATCTTACCCTTGTATTTTTTCCCTTATCAGACCCATTTGAGCATAGTGCTCCCTTTGGTACGCACAAAACCAATCATATTGCTCAACTGGAAAGGAACCAAAGATTTCTAACCAAGAAAATAAAAATACGCAGAACCTTCAACTATCGTGATATATCAGCATCACTCTTCTTATACGCTGTAGCCTACCTGCTCTTCTTACATGACCTGTGTCTCACTTTTTGAGCCAAAAAAAATTCCAGTCCTCTTTTTACCTCCTATTTCTTTGAAAACCAGTGGCTGTGCAAACAAGTATACTAGGGACCTAAGACTACTCTAACAAATAAGCACAACTTGCTGGTGGGATAGCTTCCTAACTCAACATATTCCCAGTCTAAGGAATATGTTACCAATATAGGTCAGGAAAACTTGAACCTTCTTTACCTTTAAGGCAAGTTTTGATGATTGGATTGGTAGACTAAGATTTATACCAGGGTTATCATATATGGCCTTGCTTGATTTTGCAGATGAGTGCTATTAAATGCTAGTCATTACACATCTGTTTTGATTGCTTACATAGTACTGTTCTTACACTCCTTTGCTCTACTGATAAAAATCTATGAAAACTACTTAAAGTCCTATGTAAGCAATTAATGTAGTCATATTAAGTCATTTAGAAACAACATAGCCGCGGTGGTGCAGTGGTAGCATTGTCGCCTCACAGCAAGAGGTTCTCCCATTCGATTCTCGGCTGGAGTGCCTTCTGTCTGGAGTCTGCATGTCCTCCCTGCAGTTAGGTGGCATTCAAAAGACATGCGTGATGGGCGTGCCTTCGTTGAAGGTTGGATGTCGGGCTGGCACCTTGGCATCCATAAAAATCTACTGCCAATCATTAGCGGACCGGAGTTCCGCTGTGGCGACCCCTAACTGGGAAAAGCCGAAAGAAGAAGAAAAAGAAGAACATTCTAATAGTAAAAATAGAGAACAAAATAAATATGTGGAATATGTCTGTTCTGATTTGTGTGGACATGTATCATGTACTGTAGAATTAAAAAAAACCTGGTTCATGACAGACTACTCAGTTGACATACAAAGATAAAGCCCTGATTAAGGTCCATTTGACACAAATTTGAATAGCAGCAGTGGTGCTTGATGGCACAACCAGGGAAGATGGAAGTATCCATCCCTGGGAAGGGATGGAGAGAGGAACTCATGATTTGATTTCCCTGCTGTAGACTGAAAAAACTGCTAAGTGATGCTGCCTGTGGGTAAGTGAGAGTTTTGCTGTGATCAGCTATTTGCAGAAGTGTGGTATAATCTACTGCTGATGACCATTACACATCTCACCCACTGGGAGTTACTGGGCAAGTGTGAGGGCTGTGATATAATTGAAAGCATACCTCAGCCGCACTTTGCCTTAGTCTCTTCAGCAGTTCCAAACTTTGGTCGGAGATAGTCTGCAGCAGTTTAAGGTGAGTTCAGCACACCTTGTACATAAGGTGATGTCTGAGCAGCTGATAATCAGCTGAAGAAGGCTAAATAATTACTAAAAAAAAAAAAAGAGAAAACTTTGTTTCTGATCCATAGCTTCACAATTTCTCATGAAACTTGTTTTCTAAATGTATAGTACAAAATATTTTGTGTATCTCAGAGCAGAGCATACCCCCCCTATATATTTTACACACACACTCACATGCACATAGTTACTTGGGATAAGTGTGCTACCCCAATTAACAAATGTAAACAAATATATATATATATATATATATATATATATATATATGTAAATAAAAGTCCTATAAACATTAACAACTACTATGTGTAACATAGTACATGTGTACAAATGCATCTTGCCAGTTAACCATTGTATTTACTAAATCAAAAGTGATGTATGAATAATTGTATTGTATTACATATACTTAATTTGGATATATTCTTTGCAGCCGTCTCTGTCATATTATATCCTATGTATAGGTCTAGCATATGTAAAAATAAACTGTTCTATATCCTTCTAACTTTGTTATTGTTCTTATTGTTCTGTGTGGAGCTTTTTCCCCAGGCCTCCGCAGAAAATAAGGCTTTACCCAGTCAGACTATCCAGTAGGCAAATTAAAACATATATATATATATATATATATATATATATATATATATGTGTGTGTGTGTGTGCGCGACAGCAAGGAGAACAGTATTTATATATTGCACACTGCTGAAGCAAAATGGGAACAGTCAAGTTTCTTTTAATCAGTTAGCTTACTCAAAGTATAATAACTTATTTCAGCAAGATTAGGGAACTGTATGGGCAAGGAAGTTTCTCTTTACCTTCAGTGGCTTTTGAGCTTTGTGATCTCTGAGACAGTATATGCACACAGAAACAAAGATACAACTATATCTATCTGTGTATATGTGTACACACACACACACACACACATATATATATATATATATGTATATGGTTTGCTATGTTAATCTTGAAGTGGACTTGGTCGAATGATTGTATCATCGACCCACATTCATGAAAAAACTCCGGTATTGTCGAATTACACATCGAACGTGATTTGGGGATGAATGTTAACATGAGTCGAGATAGAGGCGAGATTTGTACTTCAACAATGTCGGAGTTCGACATTTTCACCGTTCGACCTCCAGACTTCTTTCAAATTGGATTGAACTGAATCTACTTATAGTAAACCATATCTACATATAGGTATACTGTGATCTTGGAGTTGTTATCCCATTTATAATGGGATGTGGCCATACACTGATTTAAATGCTTGACCTCCAGTAAAAAAGTCCGTTTTTTTTTTAATTGACCAGCTTTGTCGATCTTGTTGGCTCAACTGTATGACTTAGTATGGCTCCCTATTGAAATGTCGGCAGTCAAAATGCCGAGTGCAGAGAAGACAAAGAAAAAAATTGAAACTACAATTGTGGTACATTGCTCTTCTAATATAAACTTCTTGTTTGCAGAGGGCATGCCAATGTGATGAATTTATATATATCAGCTCTGAGATTGCCTTACCTCAGAGAATAGGCAATATCCCGAGAAATGGCCATCTTAGATGTGATATATGCAAGTCTGTTTCTCCATGTTTTTGGACTCTTTATCGCAGGTCCCAGCATTTCAAATGGTTATCTCTCTCTCTCTATAAAATGGCTACAGATAATTTAAATCGCTACGCTGGGTAAAACAAACGGAGTCAATTTTAATGTCATACTTATCTTTCATCAAAGAATATAGCTTCAGTTGTTGGATTAACTCTCGTAGTCCTAGGCTAATGTTGCATGAACCACGTGTTTGGTGCGCACAGCAAACAAAATACTTTAACTAAAGCTTAGTTGTGACAAACTCACATTGATACCTATAGTAGTGACTGTACTGCTTCTGTATAAATGTCTGGAAAATTTCTAGGCTAGTAAATACATTTGTTAAAGCACATTATTTATTCCTAGAATAATATATGTACTGCTGTTGTAAAACTAAATTGTGAATTGCCAGGTTAGTTCAATGCTAAAGTTCATGACTGTGTAAAGCATAGGGTATGGAAGTGTCACTGTCCTTATTTGTGCTGGCTGCTTCTTGACTTTACTTTTCCCATATTTACCCGGTTTTTCAATTCCCTCTCTTAGTGTACTGTTCCTGAAATTACCTTGACGAGCCGGTGCCTGTAAAGTTCTTAACAAGGCTATCTTCTGCTAACAAAATAACTGAATGGAATTTAACTAAGGCAGCGATTTTTAACCTACCATATAACAAGTGATTACAAAAGTCACTCTGCTAAGCTGCTTCAAAACATGTCTGTATTCTGTTAGAATAAAACGTGCTAGCAATTGGTAAACATATCTGTTACCTCTTGCTACACTCAGGACGACAGCTGCTTGGCATTACAGTTATTCCTTTTGGATGTAGGCTCTCCCTCTTAGCACTAACAACTCCAATGGTATCACCCCTAGATACTTATATTTTTCCCTCTCCTCTAGTTGTTGTGTCGTTCGGCTTTTCCCGCTTAGGGGTCGCCACTGCGGAACTCCGTTCCGCTAATGATTGGTAGTTGATTTTTACGTGCCGAGTTACCAGCCCTGATGCACAACTTTCAACGAAGGTGCGCCCATTCACGCATGTCTCCACGTAGAAGATGCTCTAGCTGAGAATCGAACCAGACAGCGTCTTACTGTGAGGTGACAATGTTACCACAGCACCACCATTGCCTTTTAAAGGCAGTAACTGCATTTTATAATTGTAACATATTTCCTTAACTGGGAACTAGCTTGTAAACTGGGTTCCAACTCCATTAGTTAGTTTCTCTCTAAGCAATAACACCTTTCCCTAATTGGCTCTTCCTTCACCACATCCCTCCTGGGTGGCTGTTCCCACTCCCTAGCCCCCCCCCCCCATGCAGTAGAGGCCTGCCAGAGCTTTAATAACCCCCTGGCACCATCTTTGAATTGCCATAACAGCTGAGCGCCTGGAATGTGAGCGTCAGCAACCGCATAGTAAGGAATCTGTATTTGCAAATATGTTTCATGGTCATTAATTCTCTTGCCTAGTTACTCATCCGTATTTATTTTACATCTCTACTGACTATATGTAATAATACTGTGAAGGACACTTGTAGAATTGTGCGTATGAGCAACTTTGTCCTAAGTGCAAAGTCCGCATGTTTAACTACAGTAAATGGCTACAGCTGATTTAAATTGCTACGCTGGGTAAAACAAATGGAGTCAATTTTAGTGTCGTACTTTCATCAAAGAATATAGCTTCAGTTGTTGGATTAACTCTCGTAGTCCTAGGCTAATGTTGCATGAACCACGTGTTTGGTGCGCACAGCAAACAAAGTACTTTAACTAAAGCTTAGTTGTGACAAACTCACATTGATACCTATAGTAGTGACTGTACTTCTCTGCTTCTGTATAAATGTCTGGAAAATTTCTAGGCAAGTAAATATTATATTTGTTAAAGCACATTATTTATTCCTAGAATAATATATGTATTGCTGTTGTAGAACTAAATTGCGAGTTGCCAGGTTAGTTGAATGCTAAAGTTTGTGACTGTGTAAAGCATAGGGTATGGAAGTGTCACTGTCCTTATTTGTACAAATTGTAATGACTGCTTTTTTACCTTAGTTTTCCCGTATTTACCCTGTTTTCAATTATCTCTGTGTACTGTCCCTGAACTTACCATAACAAGCCCGTGCCTGTAAAGTTCTTAACAAGGCTATCTTCTACCAAATAAAATAACTGAATGGAACTGATCTAAGGCAGAGATTTTTAACGACAAACGGGAAAGACTTGTATGCTTAAATCTCTATAACTGTTACCATATAACAAGTGATTACAAAAGTCACTCTGCTAAGCTATTTCAAAACATATCTGTATTATGCTAGGTTAAAATGTGCTAGCAATTGGTAAACATATTTGTTACCTCTTGCTACACACAGGACGACAGCTGTTTGGCATTACAGTCATTTCATTTGGATGCAGGCTTTCCCTCTTAGCACTAACAACTCCAGTGGTATTACCCCAAGATACTTATATTTCTCCCTGTCCTCTAGTAACTTCTACAAATTGCCTTTTAAAGCAGTAACTGCATTTTATAGTTGTACATATATTTTCCTTACTTGGGAACTAGATTGTTTTTTGTGAACCGGGTTCTAACTCCATTAGTTAGTCCCTCTCTAAGCAATATTACCACCCTAATTGGCTCTTCCTTCACCACATCCCTCCTGGGTGGCTATTCCCACTCCCTAGCTCTCCCCCATCCAGTAGAGGTCTGCCAGAGCTTTAATAAACCCCTGCCGTTATCTTTGAATTGCCATAACAGCTGAGTGCCCTGCAGTGCGAGCAACCGCATAGTAAGGAATCTGTATTTACAAATATGTTGGTCATTAATTCTCTTGTCTAGTTACTCCTGTGTATTTATTTTACATCTCTACTGACTACATGTAACAATAGTGAAGAACACTTGTAGAGTTGTAGTGCGTATAAGCGACTTTGTCCTAAGTGCAAAGACTGCATGTTTAACTACGGTAAATGGCTACAGCTGATTTAAATCGCTACGTTGGGTAAAACAAGGAGTGTATTTTAGAGTCATATTTCTCTTTCATCAAAGAATATAGCTTCAGTTGTTGGATTAACTCTCGTAGACCTAGGCTACTGTTGCATGAACCACCTGTTTGGTGTGCACGCTCAAAGTGTATTCACTTTTTCTGCTGTGTTTTGGTACATGGCACAAAGCCATCTGCAAGACAGTGGCCGTGATGCTGCTTAGTTCTATTACTATTGCCTGCATCTCCACTAACATATGGGTCTCTATGCAGACCTACTTGTGTGGCCAAAGTTAACATAACACTGGTTGTCTGCTCCAGTGCATAATTTCAGTTGTCTGATTTTTTCATGCCATTTATAATGGAATGTGGCATTGCATGGCTGTGTGTAAGTGTGTGCACACACAGACACACATGCTTGCGTGGAGCACGCATACACACATGCTGTGCAGGGTACTGTTCTCTAGTTTCTCCATTCTCATAGCAGTGTTGTATCCTCATCATACATTCCATGCTTTGTATTTACAGTGCATATGTTCCCATTTACACTGATGTGCAACAAGTTTGAATTATACTGGTAATTTTTTTTTTCCATTTTCAAGATTGGTTCCTTGTGATGTTGTGAACATGAGTTGCAGCAATCTACCTGTCATAGGAGATTGGCTGTGCTCCTCAATCCCCTGGCTTCTGTATGTACAACATGGATGTATTTGGATAAACCCATTGTACTTTCAACTAAGCTGCACCTCTGAGGTCTATAGGGAAATTTACAATTACACTATTTAGCTCTCTTCTTTTTTATCTGGCTGATTTTACAACTAAGTCTTGTGTGTATACTTCTTTTTACTCAGTGCTTATTGAAATAAACACTCAGAAGCAATAACTATATAATAAGGACCAAAAATCAATGCAGAAAAATTATAATACACAAAGTATGCTGACAACAAACTAACTAGTGTAAAATTACATAATACTATTCAGATGTAATAAAATCAGTGAACATAAAATTGCATATATAAATACTCTTTGTAAACCAGAGTAACAGATAAGTGTTAAATTAACTGAATAATAGTATAACTTATTCCACAATGCAGCAAAGTTCATTTATTTATTTTACTTTTGCTTTTGGCTTTAGCGAGTGTAGTAAGGACGTGATCCCTCGTAATAACCTGTAGGGGAATGGTTGTAGGTATTTCTTTGGGTGTCGTAGGAGGTGATGGGGGGGGGGGGGTTGAACTCAACTTGTCGGCCAGCAGGTTTGCTGTAGTTTCAGGCTGGGTATAAGTGTTATTGTTGATGATTAACTCGGCACATTGCTGTGTGTTTCCCCTGAGTTTTTGAATGTAATTAAAAAAAGCCTTATGTTATCTTTCACCTGGGAGGCTATCTTTGCCCCATAGTTTGTGCTGGCAGATTTGACCAGATCTGTAATTTGTTTGTTTAGACTGGTGAGTTTCTTTTGCACTATTTTGTCTGTTTCTTTTTGGCTTTGGGCAGTTTTTTTTTTCTGTTTGTTGAATAGCCTATTTATGCTAGGGGTCTACCAGGATAGTTTATTTTTCCAGTAATCATAGGTTTGACTCAGTACTACCTCCTCTATGTAGCTATGAATGTCATTGTACAGTGCTTTTGTATACAGCTCAGAGTAGGTCTCAGTATCATCTGGGTTCAGAGGTGCTTGCAAGTTTAATAAGCTGTCACTTAGTTTGAGTTAATTGACCTTAGCAAAGTTCTTAACAGGTCTGGAGTTTGATGTGGGTTCTAGGTTAGTTTTAATACTAAAAGAGATCATTTTGTGGTCAGATCTTACTAGGTAGGAGTTAATGCATGGGAGGGAGCAGCATCCCCCCATGTTCATGAGTACTAGATCTAGGATATTTCTACCTCTGGTTAGGGATATAACTAGTTGCTCCAGGGTGTTTGCATTGCCAAAGTCCAAAAAACCTCTGAGCAAGTGAATTATGGGTCATATAAGTCTCCCAGTTTATGGAGGGGTAGGTGAAGTCACCCATACATATGGTGTTAGAATGAATGTTTAGAGATTCCAGTAGGTTTAGGTAGGAGGTGTGCTTTTCCAGATTCAGGTTAGGGGATCTGTACCTAGGAAAGATATGATAGGGGTCACACCTATGGTTAGTTGGGCATGGATTAGCTCATGTGAGTCATGTTGTTGGACCAGTCTAGCAGTGTACTTGTTCTTTATGAACAGTGAGACACCTCCTCCCTTTGTTTTATCCTGAGGTGAGGGGGATTGGAATGTATGAAAGGTGTTGCAGCCTTTGATAGCCGGGGTACTTTCTATGGTTCTGAACCATGTTTCCTTGACTGCACATATGTCTGCAGTCTCCAGGGTGAGCAGTGGTTCCAGGGAGTGCAATTTTTTTATTTAAACACTTTTAAGGTTGAGCAGCAGCACCTTTAGGTAGTTGTGAGTAACTTGTTATGATGGAGTGTTTAACAACTTGGCACTACGGGAATAGATAGTTTTTGCCAGTATTCATAGGCCAAATGGTGGCAAGTGCAAACTATCAATGGAAAAGCATTATGGTTTGTCATTGATGTCTCCCCAGGCTGACAGATATTGGATCCCTTTGTTGTGACACCAGAAACTAAGTCAATTATTAAAGTCAATCATTTTTTGCTGTTACTGTGGCATCCGTATGGGTGAAGATAGGATGCTACTCAAGGCTAGATTCATATCTGTCTGGGACACATGCTCAGAGAATTCCATTCTCTTCATATAATCCAGTGAGGTATGTCTTAGGTAATTTACACCCACATGGGCTATGATTGATTGTGTCATTTACTTGTGATTTAAAGACCTAAGTGTACGCATGATTGGATGGAGCCTGGCTCCAGACAGACAGCTGACTGTGATCTTCTTGTTTAGCTGGGTGAGGGGGATATTAGTATGTCCTACAATGGAATCCCCAATAACTAGAATGTTTGGTTGTGCTGTGTGATGCCTTATGGGCTTGGAAGTGGGGCTACTATGATTTTCAGTGTCATGTGCTGTGCGAAGTGCTGTCTTTTTTGAATTTGTGCAGGGTCACTGAGAGATGCTTTTAGGAGGTCATGGATGTTTAGGTAGAGTACAAGTGACTATCTCCACATGTGTGATCTATGTGTTTGTTTCTTACTGTTAGTAGTGAGTGCTTTGGGTGTAACACTAACAACATGGCTTGCATTTCTTTACATATGTATGTGAGAGCTTTGCCTTCAGTGACATTGTGTATTTACATCTCTCACAAACTGTTTGTCTTTTCTAAAATTAAATGGTTGTCAGTGAACATGACACAGTTACTACACTTCCTTAGGATACCCGTATCCTGCAGGCCAGAAACAGAGATCACAGGGAACTGCCTATCCATTATAGCAGATTCTTAGTAGATGGGTAGGTCTAAGTGAGAGTGTTTAGTAGTATACTATTAGATGACCTGCAATAGGACTGCCATCTGCACAAACTGGCAGCTCTGAGCAACTATGAACAATGGGAGACTACAGAGAGCATTTCCTATAGTGGATTTTAAACTTTAGAGGTTTGCTTATATACAAGACATACTTTTGTGCACCGCTTTTATACTAGCAGGATGAAAGTCTCTTTTACACAGTTAAGCCATCAAACCATTCAGATAAACACACAGTAAGCCTTCCACCAGCAATTCCCAAATGGGATGGGTTATATCAGCCCTCTGCTTCCATCAGAGTG